>NW_022995148.1:67200-67751 GCF_008704595.1 Diutina rugosa | reverse complement strand
CCGTCAGTTAGAGCCTATGCCGATGTCATGTCCCCGGAGATGTCGGAGGCGCGAAACAGCGGTGTCAGGGGCTGGCGGGGTCCCCGTTTCCGAGCGTGGTGTTCCCCTTTGAGGTGCCTTGACCCTTACCTCAGGAACCACACCCCGGAGAACGTCACCAACACTGGGGGGGGGGTCACGCCCTACCTAGCACTAACGATCCGGGGCTCGCGCCATGGATTTTAATGACGACGGGGGAGTTGAGGGTGCTGACGTAAGCATAAGTCCTCGTCAAACTAGGCGTAATGTAATGGCTTCTATCGTCAAATTAAATCATCGAACTAGACGAAATCTTAGACAGTGTCGTCATTTTCCTGGGCGTGGTCATCGTTTTTGGTGGTTACCAGGTGCCGCGTAGGGTGCACCTCCCAGTGAGATACTCGCCCCTGAATAGTGAGGGTGCCCCCTGCTCGTACCCAGCCTATGGTGGACTAGCGTTAGGCAACCCGGCGATGGTGGTTGCGGTACCTCCGGAGGCGTGGTCTCGAGCCGGGGTCTCGACCCGTTTATTG
>NW_022995148.1:0-67163 GCF_008704595.1 Diutina rugosa | reverse complement strand
GGGGATACTACACCCGTGCTGCAAAAAAAAAAAATAAAAAAAAGAAATAATTAGTAACAAGCCACTACACCCGTGCTGCAAAAAACGCTACACCACCACCGGCGATAATGTATTCCCAGCTGCCCCCGCGGGGGCCGACTTTTTGTCCCGATGCAGTAATCGCCCCCAGACCACAGACCCTGTGGGGTAAGGCATCTACAGTAAGGCACAGATGACCCCTCGTCCTTTTCTTCTTTTGGGGGTGGGTGGCCGGTGACACAATCTTGAGCCAGGCGGGGCGGCGTGTGTCCTCAGATTACTTGCTACTGTCTCCGGCGGGGGAGGGCGGCCCTGGAGAGGCTGATGGGCCCATCGGGTGCCGTCGCCGCCGACCGTCGTGTAGTGCTATTGCTTTTTTCCCCTAAGCCTCGCATTCCACAAAGACACGGCTAGCTTTGCCTGGATCACGGCGGGGGGGGAAAAAAGAGGTCCAGCCCCTCGCACGCGAGGTCTTTTTTTTTAGGCGTCTGCGGCACCGATGTTTGCCTGAAACGCCACCGTGTACACATACGCTCATGTTTGGTTCTAGTGGGTAATTGCTCGATGGTGAGTCCGACAACCACCCCCCCCGTCGAGGCGTCCACGTGTGTTAATCACGCCCTCCGATTAGTCGCTGTCGCCTGCTGCCGCCCACCCAGCGCCGGTAACGAACGGCAGACGTGCAGCGCCAACAATAGGCCCTGTGCTGACTAGCGCTTCCCCCCCGACAAATACGGTAACCTACCCGCCGGCAGGAACGTGACCCATGTCCACAGGGACTATACATTGATCGTGCGGGGGTCTAGTTTAATGTCTATTTAACAGTCTGTTCAATGGTCTGCTCTACTGTCTCATTGTGCTTACTGGCTAGTGGTGTCTCCGACTATGTCGTTTCTTTTTCGCTCCCACCCACGGCTCGACTGCCGCATTCGGTAGTGGGGTGGGGTGGGGTCGTAAAGACGCAAAAAACAGAATTATTCCGTGGTGCCGCCGTTGGCTGCGTCGGCCATGTCCGAAAACGAGTAAATTCCACAAACAACCCCGAAACGAGGCGGGGGGTGGCGAGATGTCGTCCCCAGAAGTCATCGATGGCCAAGCTATTACCCCATCGGTACCCCACTCATCGCCGTGGCCATAATCTCTGGCGCCTGACCTGTACCTTCTTATCTCACTCGATCTGATCGCCTTTCCCCTCAGCGTGACAACCTCGCCATTTCTCGTGACTTCCTTCTCTTTGCCTAGTCTTGATCATTTTCCACCTTTTCCTTGCCTAGTCTTCATTTTCTACAACTTCTTTTCCTTGCCTAGTCTTCATTTTCCACAACATCGCTTACTCGTGGTGCGCGGTCATCGCGCCCGGCGCCATCGATCGCACCCGTGCCTACGACCATGCCCCCGAAAGTCGCCAGCCTCTGTGAGCTCTGCCATGGGCGCAAGGCGGTGATGAAGCGGCCCAAGAACGCCCAGAAGCTCTGCAAGCCGTGCTTTTTCCTCGTGTTCGAGACCGAGATCCACCACACGATCACGCTGGCCCGGCTCTTTGCCCGCGGCGACCGCGTCGCCATCGGCGCCCTGGGCGGCAAGGACTCCACCGTGCTCGCCCTGGTGCTCAAGACGCTCAACGAGCGCTACGACTACGGCGTCGACCTCGTGTTGTTGTCGATCGACGAGGGCATCGTCGGCTACCGCGACGACTCGCTCGCCACCGTCAAGCGCAACCAGCAGCAGTACGCCATGGACCTCGAGATCTTGCTGTACAAGGAGTTGTACGACTGGACGATGGACGAGATCGTCGCCTGCGCCGGCATCCGCTCCAGCTGCACCTACTGCGGCGTCCTCCGCCGCCAGGCCCTCGACCGCGGCGCCCAGAAGTTGGGGATCTCCCACGTCGTCACCGGCCACAACGCCGACGACATCGCCGAGACGGTGCTCATGAACTTGTTGCGCGGGGACACGGCGCGCCTCGAGCGGCTGACGGCGGTGGTGACGACGTCGGACGGCTCCCCCGTCAGGCGGCTGAAGCCGTTCAAGTACACCTACCAGAAGGAGATCGTCCTCTACGCCCACTACAAGCAGCTCGACTACTTCTCCACCGAGTGTCTGTACGCCCCGGAGGCGTTCCGGGGCACCGCGCGCGAGTTGCTCAAGCAGCTCGAGCTGATCCGGCCTCTGTGCATCATCGACATCATCTACCTGGGCGAGCACTTGGCGCTCAAACAGCGCACCAAGCGCGCCACCCAGCGCACGAAAAACGTCAAGAAAACCGACACTTTGGCCCCCACCGAGGTCGAAATCACCACCAGCATCGGCGGCAACCGCTGCGCCCGGTGCGGCTACATCTCGTTCAACGCCGTGTGCCAGGCGTGTGTGCTTTTGCAAGGGTTGGAGCGCGCCAAGGTCGCCATCGACGGCGACCAGCTGGCGGTGGGCGCCGCCCGCCTCGGCAAGGAGCTCGAGCAGTTGACGTTCTAGTGATGCTGTGCAATATATATTGGCTACGTCTGGTGTAGGAGAGTGTCTACGATCTTCTGAACACGTGCGACGCCAGCGCCTGGTGTGACGGGAACACGAGCGTCTCGGCGACGACGGTGTTGGCGCGGCGCGAGCAGCCAAACACGATGATCTCGGCGATGTCCTCCGCAGTCAACGGCGTGGTGCCGTCGTAGGTCTTCTCGGCGGCGTCGGCGTCGCCGTGGAACCGCACCAACGAAAACTCGGTCTTGACGGCCCCGGGGCACACCTCCATCACCCGGATACCCGTGTTGATCAACTCCTTGCGCAACGAGTGGGAGAAGAAGTTGACGGCGGCTTTCGACGCGCAGTACACGGCGCCGCCGGGGTAAGGGTCTTTGCCCGCCACCGACCCCAAGTTGACGATGTCGCCGGCGTTCTTCTGCTTGAAGAGGGGCAACACCGCCTGCGTCATGTTGATGAGCCCGATGACGTTGGTGTCCATCATCCCCTGCATGTCGTCGTCACTGATCTCCCCCACCGCCAGCCGGCCAAGCGCCTTGCCGGCGTTGTTGATGAGGATGTCGATGTCGGCAAACTCCTGGGGCAACCCCAGCAAAAAGGGGCCGATCTGCTCCTTTTTGGTCACGTCCAACTTCAGGGTGTGGATCTTGAGGCTGGGGAACTCCTCGAGCAACTGGGACCGCACTTGCTTGAGCCGCTCCTCGCGGCGGGCGGCAAGCACGAGACGGACGTTGCCGTTGGCGGCACGGGCGAACTCCTGGGCGGTGGCCTCGCCAATTCCCGACGACGCCCCCGTGATGAGGACGATCTTGTTGGCCAATCTCTCGGCGGCTTTTCTTCCAAACAGCATGGGGTGGGATTCGGAAAAAGTGGAGTAACGTGGAGATTTCCGCGGGTCCCTTTGGCAATATGCAGGAGCAGTTTCGCAAAACCAACACCTATATAGTTTAACATTGTGTTTGTCGTTTAATCATAGCAACAATATCGTAGGCTGATCTATTTGTGGATAAGCTAGGATCAGACCTAGAAGTTGCTGAGCGTAAAACTTTAGGATACATGCAAAGAGGTTCTACGGTATCTTAATGGCAATAGCTGATGCCGTTGTTATACATGATGAATTAACATTATTTTTTAGTCGATCATAGTTATGGATTAGTTTCACAGCAGTTACGATAATATCATCGTCGGGATGAGTGCGGTGCTACAGGGAGATGCTGGTTTTGTTGATAAATAACTCATACAAGCGTACGTCTAAATCTTCGACTCGTCGCGGTACAAGTGCACTGCCGACGCCTGGTTGGTGGAGAACACGAGCGTCTCCGCCACCACGGTGTTTTCCTTGCGGGTGACGTTGAACACGATGATCTCGGCGATATCCTCCGCCACCAACGGCTCGGTGCCGGCGTACACCGCCTTGGCCTTGGCGGTGTCGCCCTTGAATCTCACGTTGGAAAAGTCGGTCTCAACATTGCCGGGGTCGACCTCAATCACCCGGAGCTTGGTGCTGATCAACTCCTTACGCAACACGTGGGAGAATGACTTCACCGCCGCCTTAGTGGGACAGTAGATGCCGCCCCCGGGGTAAGGGTCGCGGCCCGCGATCGACCCGAGGTTGACGATGGTGCCCAGATTGCGCTGCTTCATTTGCGGGATGATGGCGTTGGTGAGGGTGATGAGCCCCAACACGTTTGTCTGGAACATCCCTTCGATGTCCTCGAGCAAAATCTCCCCGATCGGGTCCCGGCCAAGCGCCTTGCCGGCATTGTTGATCAACACGTCCACCTGGGCGTACTCCGAGGGCAAGTTGTCCAAAAACGGCTGGATGGTGTCCAACTTCAGCACGTCGAACTCAACGGTGTGGATCTTGATTCCCGGGTACTGTTGGTTGAGGTCAGCCGCGATTTGTTGCAACTTTTCGAGGCGGCGGGCGGTAAGGATAAGCTTGATGTTACCGTGGCTGACGTCGGCGAACTCGCGGGCGGTGGCCTCGCCAATACCCGCCAGCGCCCCGGTGATCAAGATCGTCTTGCCGGCGATCCGTTCGGCAGCAGCTTTCCCGTACGACATGGTGATTCAATCGATGATTGAGGGTGTCGTTGACAATTGCGCCGTCGCGTCGTATCCGGGGGATTACCCGTGCGGCGCGGGGTCTGGGGGGGGTGTGGCGGTGTCGTGCGCCAACCAGATCGTCTCAGGACATAAACGACGATACTTCGAAGAGGGGACATAAAAACGACGGGGGTAGTTTCTGTAACCCGAGCGTTTTCATCGTGATCAACGGCGGATTCCACCCGCCGCCCAGCTCCGGCGGGTAGGTGATCTCCAAGTGTTCGAGCCGCGACGGGTCCTCAAACTTAATCCACATTTCGTCGACATGGCATCCGATGATGATAAGCGATGTCACCGACGCGGGAATCACGAGCGGCTTCGCCTGGCACCACGACGTTTTGAATCCCCGGATGGTAAGACACTTCAACTGGTAACACCCCTCGAACGCGTCGGAACGACACACGTCCCGAAGGAAGTGATCGGGGTAACAGATGAGGTCTTGCACGCCCCGAATCAACGCGGGGTCGATGCACGACGTCATCAATGACCCACAACTGACATCAAACACGGGACGATGCGGGAGACTGCCAAGGACCATGGAGGCGGCCCTCACGGAAAGCTTGTCTCTGATGTAACTCGAGTGGATCTCGACGTGGTCGGCGTCAACCGATACCGACGGCGTTTCCACTTCTCGTAACGTAAACATGAGCATATGCTGGTCGAGCGCGATGCCGTCGCGGAGAGTGCCGTCAATCAACTTGTAAGCGGACAACGTTGAGCACGTGCTGAACTCATCGCCCGACAGCTTGTAGACGCACACTTTGTTCAAGTTAGGGGTATCCCGGGTCACCTTCCCCGTGCACTCGCCCAACTCCAATAGCCTGAGCTGAGGGCACGAAAGCGACACGTCCCCGGCGAAATACACAAGCATGTCCCCCACGTTCGGCGAGGCGACGGTGACGCTGAGCCCACGTCTAATCATACGCACGTAGAACACTTTCACTTGGGGCGGGATGCCTTCAACCGGGAACGATGTCACGACGTGAAGCTCTTCCAACGTGGGTGGCACCGGTAAGTTTTGCGTTATCGGCTCCTTCAACGTCGCCTTGAGGACTCGCAACAGTTTAAACGGATCAAGGCTGACGACGTCGTAGGCGCGGGCGTCCAATTGAGTCAATTTTGCCATTTGGGCGTCGGTGAATAACACCGACACGTTGGTGTGTGCGGGATGAAGGCGAGCCAGCAAGGCAATCTCCACCGACTCAAGCTGGGGGCATTCAATGCCTCGAAACGAGTTGTGGAAACCTCGTTTGGTGACCGTCATCAGTGTCAACTGCGGCAAGTAGTTTTCGTCGGGGATGGCGCCAGAACCAACTTTCTCCATTTGCTCCCAGGGGAGCTCGGCGGAGTAGTCGACATTCGCCAGTTTGAGGTTGTGTAGCCCGTCCGTGTTCACCATCCAGTGCTTGGGAAGGGTGACCTCCTCAATCGATGCCGGCAACATGATGTTGGTCTCGGAGTCCGGTGAAAAATTGTACAAGCCATTGACGTTGGAGGTGTTGCCCGTGATCACCAATTGTTGGAGTTTTGACAACCGCATCAACGCGTCGAGGCGAGACACTCGACAGTTCTCCATCGTCAACAGGTGCAAACTGGTGGGGAGGAGCGACACGTCGACGGTGACGAACTCAAGCTTGAGGCGCCGGATGGGATGAATGAGGGCGCCGGCGTTTCCGTGGAACGACGAGTATTCCCCCGTGATGGCCACATCAAGCAGTTCTAGCTTCAATTGGTTGAGGTAATGGACGTTATGGAGCCACATACCGATGGTGGCTTCCACCTTGACCTGGACCGGGGGAAGTTTAGCAAGTAAATCGAACGTGATACTATCGAGACTGGTGTCATAGGTATCGAGTTTGACCGTCACCGAGCGGGTGCTGAGGCTAGCCGCCGCCGGCGACGCGCTGGCTCGCGGGAAGAAGGCGACGTAGGCCCGGCATACCAGCGGCACGTCGAGCAAGTCGTAGACGCTGCGCTGGACCTCGCTGGGGAGACTTTCAAACGTGGTACTTCCCATGACTCAATGTTGGTGGTGGCGCTGTGTTGTGGTGGCGTCAACTGAGGAAAGTCCGATGAGGGGTTTGTTTTGGCCAACGCAACCCGCGACTTAATTAGATGCATGATCAGATATACTCGTGATCTTCAAGCTCGTCTCGGTGGAAATTTAATAGATTAGACTCGAATACAAGTGGTTCTATTAGGCCATTACCAACAGATACAAAACTACAAATTTTTGTGTTTTTNTTTTTTTTTTTTTTTTTTTTTTTTTTGTTTTTTTTGTTTTTTTTGTTTTTGTTTTTTTGATTCACCAAGTTGGCAAACCCAAAATACACCGGCTACATCAGCTGCCCCTAAGTATTAAGCTTGTGATCGTTTGACCAGTTTCAACATCTTCGGTGGCTATCCAACCCCCCTCACGCCGAACGACACGGAGCGGGTAGTCAAGTAGCACTAAGGTTTTGAGTTGTGCAAATTGGTGCTTTTCAAACTCCCTTAATACCATAGAGATCAAAAGTCGTGCTGATCTCCACCCGCCCGGCCACCCGCCCGGCTGAAGCCAGATGCGGGGCCAGTTGTAGTATCCCACACGTTCGGTAACCTCACAATACGTAAGTAGGCTGAATTTGGCCGCAATTTCGGCAATTTTGTCATGGTTGAGGTAGTCCATTACCCATACCAAGCGGGTTACAGTCTTGGAAAATGCCTCTATAATTTCAGGTGCAACAGGACTATACACAAACAAATCCTTCAACAGCGTGAATTTGGAAGCATATTCAAAAACTTTTATACCATTACGACGGGGGGTTAACACAGACAACTGCTTCACAGAACTGAGATCGATCACCCGATCAAGATGAGGGTGACGCCCATTGAGTTGCAAACTGTCCACCCTATGGTTGGTAGAGACGGAACCGTCAAAGGTGTAGCTATCCAAAGTTAGCCGTGAAAAGTGCTGGTTTGATCTCAAGGGAAGGCCAATTGCACATACATTCCCCCCCTTGTCAGGGTGGAGCCAGTACTGGTCAGCCCGGATTGTACGCCGGCGGTTTCTCGTATGATTCAATAACACGAAACGACTACCAAGGAAAAGCACAACTCCATATGGCCACTCAACACATTGGTGTATTATTTCGCCGTATTGGCTCTTAGAGAGCAATAACCACCGCTGCAATTCGTCGTTATACCAATTTAAACTCGGTTCAAAGTCGCGGTACACGTACACCAGACTCAAGAGCCAGCGTTCAATTTCAAGACGCCGGTACCAAGGCTCAGAAATGTGCGGTGGGTTGAATTCTGGAAGAAATTGGTTTGAAGAGTTCAACACATCCCAAACCAAATTTTTGGGGAGCAGGCAAAAGAACTCTTCAATGAGTTCACTGGGGAGCTTTTTTATGAAGTCGAAGCTCCTGTTGGGATTGACGGGAATTTCTTCTCTAGCCATAAATGGTGGTACTTGGAATTTGACCAGATTATCTTATAGGCAATAAAGGTCACGGAAAAATTGAACGAACCCTCCGTGACGGTTAGTTGTCAGCAACTCATTGGTACTTAGCACAGCTTTGATCGCTTGCGATCTGGTTCTAGTTGTCGCTATCCTTCGGGTGAGAGTATAGGCTGAGAATACCAGAATGCGAAAAGCATGTTGAACGTCAACAACTACACACGAACGTATTGATATTCCCCAGGCTATCAACGTTCGATTTACAGCAGCATCAGTGTGTATGAAGTTGGAGTTACTTCTTCGGTGTGTGTGACATTATTTGCTAGTTTAGATAACAATGCGAAAACATCAGTCTCAGTAAGTCGTCAAGGTTCAAAATTTTACTCATCATCTGTTGAGGGCGTCATCATCGCTGTCTTCATCATAGGTGATTTCCGAGAAGGGCGAGTTGTCCAAGGTTGGGGGCACAAGTTTCGCCCGCTCCATCAATTCAGCGAAGGTCATTTTAGGTCTCTTCTGAGAAGCTGACGGCTTGTGCCGTTTAGCTGGCAATACGCCACTACGCAGCATCAATCCCAGTCGCTTTGCTGGCGTTAAGTCGCTTTTGATAGTCGGAGTCCGTCTCGGGCTTTGCTTATAAGCCACCTCCTCGATTGTAGTGGTTAATAGCGGCCGTGGCAAGGGCAGAGACAATACATTGGAGATAGTTTCGCCGGAGGTGGTAGCGTGAGGCGGGGTTGGCGTCTTCTCCGGAGTCTCGCTAGGGTTAAACAACTTTGCGTGTAATGCCTTCCTCACTTTACGAGGCAACTTTCTGCGGTGTTCTTCCACCAACGTCAAGGGTTCCGCCGGTACATCGGTCAGCGCTATTGTCATCAACTCGGCAACTTTGCCGATGGCACTCTTCGACGATATGTCGACTTCGCCAGACAAAAGTCGAGGCAACACCGCGTTGGCCACGTACGGCGACACCTTCGAATCTCTGCTCAACAATGCCTCCGCTACCTCTTCGGGAAAGCCCAACCAAAGGTTAAGGATGGCGGTGGCCGCCAAGCGACTGGAGAGGAAACCGGTCAAGGGCACAATCAGCCGCACAAGCTCCTGAAAGTCGTCTTCGGGAACTGCGGTGAGCACTTTCCGCTGGCTGAATAAATTCACCAAGTTTAACAACTGCACCGAGAGCTCCTCCGAGGGGTGGCGCTTAAACAACTCAATAAGTGCCTTCACAAAGTACTTAATCAGGTGTCTGTGGGGCGCAATGAACAAATGGTTGTCCACTAGCGTCTCCACCTCCACCTGTAATTGCACGTCGGGCGTATCAGCTGACTGGGCCAATTGAAGAAGCTGTAATCCCGTGAGGGCTGGTCGACTATCGTCAGCGCTATAGTCGGAGTCACTTTCGAAGGAAACAGACTTGGCTCTCTTTGCCATATCCTTCGGTATCAACAGCAACGAAGAATGGGGTGGCAAAAATCAACCAAGTAAGTTGGGGAGGCGGGTGGATGTTTCGAGTTTCTTTAGTCAAAAGCTTGCATACTCTCCACTTCCCTTTTTTTTATTGCCCCACGGCATGATTGTGTGTCACAATATTCTTGGTCTTTTTATTGATCGTCGAGCAAGCCTCATCAAAGTGGAGGCTTCGACATCAATAATGCTTGGTGGCAGGGAAGCGGATTGTGTGTTGTGATCGAAATCTGCGTGATACTTTAGCGAGACGCGCGCCACGTCCTTCTTCTCACCACAATGATCTTAGTATACTTGCAGTGAAACGTATATTGATGAGCTATTAGAATTACGCTTCATCGAGGGATGATTCGATTATCACTCACCGCTATAGATTCCACATATCCTGCGTAAACACTTCTTCTGATAGCTGAGCGGACGTGATACTCAGACTTCTACTGGTGTCGATAATTTCCAAATTTCTCGAAAAATGTGATCATCTAACCAATCATACTCTTCACGGTAAGACACTCCTCTGATCGTGCTCATTTCACTAAGTGTACTAGTAGATGAGCCTTTAACAAGATGCCAGTTGGTTTTCCCTATCAACGATGCCACTGTGGTTAACGTTGCACCCTCCTTTTCATTCTACAAGCTCATGCTATTAGCGTCTTTGTTGATTCAAGCAACGACGGACTCATTTCTGTGAACCTAAAGATGGCAATGACGCTCCTACTGGACCTGAGGACGAAACCCATTATACGTCATATTACTGATGATGGGTGGATTTCTGGAGATGGTGAGGGTGAGTGAGGCTAAGGTCACGTGACTTCAAGGGTGCTGAGACAGGTAACCACCAACTAGGCGGCCAGCTAACGGAAACTTATAACCATGACGGGAGGCGATGATTGCGTTGAACTGACGTTATTCCCATCGACGGCTTAGTTATTTTAGGCGGTGGGCCCCGGTGGGGTTATTAGTCGGTTGATCGTCTAGGGCGCCAACCCTAGTCACGTGCTTTTTACCTGCGCGCGCGAGCATCCCCATCCGCTGCCAGTTGTGAAAAACTCTTTCACCAACCCACCCACCTTTCAACCACTCACAATATGATGCACGAATATGCCGTGATTGGGAGACGGCTCCCCACCGAATCCGAACCCGAGCCCAAGCTCTACCGCTTGCGCATCTTCGCCAAGAACCCCACCGTCGCCCGCTCGCGTTACTGGTACTTCATGAGACAGTTGCACAAGGTGAAGCCCGCCTCGGGTGAAATCGTGTCGTTGAACGAGATCTCGGAAGACAAGCCCACCAAGGTGAAGACCTTCGGCATCTGGATCAGATACGACTCGAGATCGGGTACCCACAACATGTACAAGGAGTACCGTGACGTCACCCGTGCCGGCGCCGTCGCCACCATGTACCAGGACTTGGCGGCGCGTCACCGTGCCCGTTTCAGATCGATCCACATCTTGAAGGTGGTGGAAATCGAAAACGTCGACGACATCAAGAGACAATACGTCAAGCAATTGGTGGCCAAGGACCTCAAGTTCCCCTTGCCCCACCGTGTGGTCAAGAACAAGAACTTGTACGCTTACAAGACCCCCTCGACCTTCTACTAAGCTTGGTGTATATTAATGAAAAGTAATAGAAAGGAATAAAGGAAGCTAGTATCGCACCCCCGTGTAACAATTTGTAGTCCTCCCCACGCTTCCAGTCAGCTTCTCGAAAGGTCCAGGTCATAGTATCCCAGATATCTTCTCACGGGACCCGCCCCGAAGCTGAGTTGACTGATAGTCAACCCTCAAAACAGTACTTTGTTTTTACCACGATCAACGGCCCCCATAAACGTGGAAACACCCCGATCTACTTGATCGGGCGCTTGCGAGTATCGAGCGACTAATCAAATCCTCGTTAACATCATCTTGCAAAGCCTAGGTCGATTAAGCCAACCACTAAACCACTCCTTCATCGTAAACCAGGGTGTGTCAGGCACAAATGTCTCGCCATTGACATTATTTAAGGCTCTGGCGTGGTGTCTATTTTGGCTTGCGTTTTCGGGGGAGCGCGGCCCCTTAGTGTATGACCGCCGTCCCCGACTACTACTACAACGACGACCCCAAGTCGTTTGGCTACTCGACCGCCCGCTCGAGATGGCCCAAGATCCTCACCCAGGCGATTGCCGACGCCGAGAGTGTCGTCGGTGCTCCCGTCCGCGCCGCGTACATCGCCGGGCTCGAGCTGATTTTGGACCAGATCAACGCCGACGCCACCGTGGCGCCGTTCACCGACGCCGACGTCGCCGCCAACCCCCTGCTCGCCACCTACAACCACTCGCTTGCCAGCCTCAACCGCCAGCGGCAATTGACGTGGCAGACGGGGCCGTGGCTCTACCTCGAGTGCCACTTGTACGCGATGATCGAGGCGCTTAACCTCCGGTTACACGCCAACGTCGACATCTTTAGCCGCCTTAAAGACTCGACGTTCAGACAGCTGGCCGCGGGGGTGGCCGAGCTCGCCAAACACGTCAACCACCTCGACACCGCCCCGCTCGACGACGACGCCCTTGCCCTCGTGTTCCGCGAGTTCATCGACATCTCGCTTTGGGGTAACGCCACCGACTTGTCGCTTTTGGCCGGGGGCACCACCATCGACGAGATCAAGCTGCTCCAAGGGAAACAGGTGCGGAAACAGAACGAGCAGAACATCTTGGTCAACGACATCGACGCCGTGTGGCGCCAGGTGCGGCTGAAGCCCCCAGGGAGAATCGACATCGTCCTCGACAACTCCGGGTTCGAGTTGTTGGCCGACTTGTGTCTCAGCGTGTGCTTATTGTCCACCAACATCGCCACCGAGGTCCACCTCCACTGTAAAGAGATCCCGTGGTTTGTGTCGGACACCATGCCCAAGGACGTCGACCTGTTGTTGCACCAGTTGGGCGACGCCGACTTCTTCCCCCCCGACCCCGAGTTGACCACCTTGCAGCACACCCTCCGCCAGTACCTTGATCGGGGTCAGCTTAAAGTCGACCACCACCCGTTCTGGACCCTCGACTTGAGCTTCTGGCACCTCCCCGAGGCCAACGACTTGTACGAGGACTTGCTCGAGTCGAACTTGATTATCTTCAAGGGCGACTTAAACTATCGCAAATTGACGGGTGACCGCCACTGGGACCCGACGACACCGTTCACCACCGCCATCCAGCAGTTGGCGTCGTCGAAGCTCCCCGTCGTCGCCCTCCGCACCTGCAAAGCCGACGTGGTGGTGGGGTTGGCCCCCGGCCAGTGGCAAGAGATCGCCAACAAGTACACCGCCATGGGCCACGACGGCCACTTCTGGGTGGCGCTGGGCAAGTGGGCCGTGATCGAGTTCAGCCCCGGCGACGCCAATAAGGTATAGACAATAAATCTACTTGAGCCTGACGATATTTTGTACATTAGGTCGTGACTATAGAGGGTATATCGGGTATATATCCAATACTACTGGTCGCTTGCCTTGCGCGAGTTGCAGGCGACGATCTTGAACTTGTCCACCATGATCTCGTTATCACCCGAGCCTTCGCCCAGCGAGTCCGTCATTTTGATGATCACTTTCTTGATGATGAACGTCCACACGTCGTCGCAAAACCGGTAGGTGTCCAAGTTCCCTTTGAACGTGAGTCTCAGCTTGGCGATCCCCGCGTCCTGCTTCAACTGCTCGGAGATGATGCGGTCGAAGTTCTGGAGAATGCGGATGGCCAACTGGGGCTGGATCTTCTCGTCGCTGATGAGGGTGTCGAGGGCGTCGGTCAACGTCGAGCCAATCGTCAGCCGCCGGTAGAGCTCGTAGTACGATGTTGTCGACATGGCCCGTACCGTCGGATTCGCCACGGAAAAAACTATTTATAAGGTCACGTGCTCCAGCACCAAGACAACTTGGACATTCTTCACCATTTATCGGGTGTTCAAAGTTGAATCTGATCTATATTAATGGTTTTAAGTATATGATATTTGTTAACGGGATGTTCATCACTTTCAACGAGGTATATAGTATAAGCCGTGCGGGCTATAGTCCCCCTGGTATAGGTGACGTTTCCATTCCACCAATCTATTGAAATAGCAAGAAAATAGAATTGTAGTGCAACTATCTCATTCCTCCGATGCCTGATACATTCATTAATTAGTAGAACATTGCTTTCTTTTAAGGCGTCGGCCACGACTTGTACCCTTCACGCGCCCGATCGGTGACCCTTGCTTAGGACGATAATGGCGGACGATCTCTCCAACCTCACCGTGGGCGAACGGTTCCTTAGAGATACCCGCGTCTTCCGTGAGCTTATCGACCACCCGAGCGGGCGTCAGGACACCCCCGAGGCCCAGAAACGGTTGTGGGACTTGTACCAGGAGTTTGCTCTCGTGGGGCAAATCATCGACCGCCTCCATCTCTTCAGTGATAACGAGGGGATCGATGAGGTGACGACGTCGTATCTCCCCTTCCTCAATTGCCCCTACTACGGGGCCCGGGTGGCGAGCCAATTGATGGTGAATCTCGCCACCGGCACTGACGCCGGCGTCGCCCAGAAGCCGGCGGCCCTCGCCACCGCCAAACGGCTCTACGTGAGGTTTCTTATCGAGTGTCTGAACTACCACCTACTTAACCAGGACCAACAGCGGCGCATAGACTCGTTCAAACTGCTGTACGACCCGCTGGCGGCGGAGTTGGCAGGGCCCGCCAACCCGATGGCGCGACGCCAGCAAAAGATCGACAACTACAAACAGGCGCGGCAACTTGAGGCTAAGCTCAACATTCTTGACGATTACTATAAGCCCGGCGACGAGTCGTTCGGCAATTTGGACGAGCTGGTGGTGCGCCAGGTGTTTTTGGACCAGATCCAGTACCATATCCTCAATGCCTTTTCCAACTTAGAGCTGGTGGCGATGGAGTTGGAAGTGCTCGGTAACATCCCCGACCACGCCGACGTCTCGAGCAAGCAACAACTACAGCAGCAGCAGCAGCAGCCGTCGGCACCCGAAGACCCCACTGGGTACACCCCGCGCGTCGAGTCCATCAGCCACCACGCCACCCCCGGCGATCTCCTTTCCCGCCAGGGGAAGATTCTCCGTCCCTTCACCATCACTCTGGACCGCAACCAACTTAAGCTGAAAGTGTTTGGCACCGGTCAGGTGCTCCCGCTGATGACGGTGGAGGAGTACTTGGACTGGGAGCTTAAAAACGGCAAGATGGCCGCCGAAGACCCCAACGGAATGAAACAGGAGGTCGACAGCGACGAGTACGATCTGGACGAGGAGCGGGAACAGCGGGCGTGGGACGACTGGAAGGACGCCAACCCGAAAGGGGCGGGGAACATCAAGGGCAACATCGGATAAATAGTGTTCAATAGTAAGTCGACGGGCGCTATTCCTTCAACCGCTTGTGGGCGGCGATCTTGCCGCCCTCGCGCGCGTTCTCTTTGAGCTCGTGGCGTAGCTTAAGCAACGACGGCACCTCGGTGCATAGTCGTTCGAGCACCGGCAGCATCCTCACCTCGAGGTTGCGGACGCGGCGCTTCAACGCGTGGAGGGCGTCCTGCTCGTGTTTGGTCAACGCCGTCTCGCTGTTCTCGAGGTACAGCTCGAAGGCGAGGAAGCGGTAGTACATGCCCTCGTAGACGACGAACCACGAGTAGGCGTTGACGAGGCCGTCGTCGTTGTCGGCGATCTCAATGGCGTGGAGCTTGGGGATAAACAGCGCGTAGGTGGCCACAAGCTCGTTGCGCCGGTTGGTGTACGCGTCTCGGCGGACACTTCGTCTTTTGCTCATGGGTCGTCGGTGGGTTGTTGTGGCTTGCGGGGACTATGGAAACTTATGGTGCGGCGCAGCTGCCAACGGAAAAAAAAAAAAAAAATTCAAAAATTACGAGAATGAGAAAAATCGAACACTACGATAGCCAAATTGGGCGAGACGTGTCAACGGTTTCAAAGAGAAGGAAATCGGTCGGATACTACGAGGGGGACGCTGCTCTCAGACTGACATGCAAATCGAATTGTTTTTAAGTATCACCGGGGGTGCCTCCACCTAAAACAAAGGTATTGTCGTCATCACCGAAGGCGTGCTATTCAATCGCACCCGCCACCGCGGGGGGGAGTGCGCCTGCACTCGCCACCCGGGGCGTGAGGGCGATTATTCTACGGTGACCAGAGCGGGGTCGTTGTCAGGAACCACGGCCGGTCAAGGCCTAGTTTATCATCAGAAGCGGGGATTAACAGTCCCCGCCACAGTAGACCGTCGTGAAAAGTGTGGTGTGATCATCATAAACGACAACCCGCTCTCCCCCGGCACCGAACTCACACTGGCGGCGTTCAACCCCGCAAAGTGTGATTTCCGGCGACGGGTTTGTCAACGTCCCAATACACGCGGGGCGGGGCCAGGTTAGGATCAGAATTGACGGTGTCTTCTGCGTGAACCTCAGACATATGCTTGTCATTGTTTTATGTCAATCTCATCATGTCACCTGGGACCCGCGTGGATCGGAAAATTGCCAAACCAAAATGTGGGGATTTGCGTTGGTGGTAGCACCATCTGTAATTGTTAGTCATATCAGTAAAGCATGAATGGTTATTGAAAAAAAAGTCTCTTCAGCGGGAAGCCCGAATCAGACTCGTCATCTAGAAATATCATCATTAGACATACCTCTATCGTTAGTACTCAGTCGCGGATGGGTTTCTGAGGCCCTCCATAATGCAGTGTCACTCATCCAGGTCAGTGCCCAGTGCAATGGTTCCTCCTCGTACTTACTACTGCCACGTCACAGGCACCCGCGGTTGGGCTCGGCCCCACCCTCCACTCTCATACCGAGGTCGACTCAGGAGCGTATGGTGCAAAAACTTATCAATCATAGAGATTCAGCCAGTAATTCCAGCTTTGTTTTTGTTCAGTCATCATAATCTCCCCGGTATAGAACGTGGCGGGTGGTCCAAGAACAACCCCGAGGACCCTTAGGCTTTCCCAGTGAGGTCGGGGACGCCATTTCTCCTTCAATTGTTAGTTTATGTCAGGGCATTTGCTAACATTTCTAACCATTCCGCAGTCATAGACTCTAGTTTGTAAAAGGTTGTTGTTTTGTCATCATCAAACTTACTGGTATTCGAGGTATACGAGAGGAAATTTTTCTCGAGGTTAAATGGTGCGATGAGCCAGCCCTCGCGACTATGTGCAGGCACGGTAGGGTAACTCGACCGCCAGGGGTATTAGGGTGCAAACTCGAGGGGTTGACGGGTTTACGAAAATCGCTAGCAAATATGTTATATCATTACTTATACTGAGGCGGGGGAGGGGGCATAAACATCGGGAACGGCATAAACGGCATGTTATTCATCGGGTAGTCGTCGCCTTTAGCGCGCTTGCTGTCGGGGTCGTCGGGGTCGGGGCTGTCGTCCCGCTCGCGTTTGCGGCTGGCGGGGTCGGCGATGTCGAGTTCCTTCTGTTTCTCGTCGATGTAGTGGGCGAGGTCGCTCTCCAATTGCGGGGCCGGCACCAACAGGTCGATGAAGATGTCTTCGGCCCCGCAATTGGGGCAGGTGAAGTCGTTTTCAATGAGGGTCTGCTCCAAGTCCGGCTGGTGGTAGTAGATATTCTTAAGCTTGTTCACTTTGTCGGGGGTGGGGCAGCAGGGCGTGGTGACGATGGGGGTGCGTAGAAGCGTCGGCTCCGGCTGGAGGGGGTCGAGAAACTGTAACTTTTTGTCTTGTTCGACGCAGGCGATGATCTTGTTGTCGAACTCTCGCTTCTGCTTGGCGGCGGCGTTCTGCTGTTTCTCCTGGTACGTTTTCCACGTCTTGGAGTCGGCGACGGCGATGGCGTAGTCGCCGTCCTCGGTGACCAAGATGGCGTTGCCGTCCTTGTCGAACAACTCGCCGTTCTCGTTTTTGGTGAGGTTGTCCTCGTTGAAGTCGTCCTTATTAATCGTTCGAAGCAACGACTTCGGGATACCCGTCGTGCGCAAAATCTTCTTATTCTCGAAGTTGGGGTCGGCGATCAGGGGACAATTCTTCATCCAGTGGTCCTTCTTGCCGCACCGGTAGCAGATGTACCCTGGCGGGGGGATATCGTCCTTGCGGGCGCCGCCAGCCGCCGCGGCGCCAGGGGCGGCGTGGCTGTAGTGGATGACTTTGTGCTGGGCCAACTCGTCCTGGGCGCTGGCCCACGCGTTCAGCTGGTCCGCAAACATCATCTTGATGCGGTCCTCTTCGCTCATGTTCTCGTCGGCGACGGCGCCGACGGTGGGGGCAGTCGTCGCCGCCAGAGCCATCGGCACCCGCTTGATGCGAGGCTTGCCGCTGACGTAGCGCAGGGCGTTGTTGAACCGACCCCCCCGAGTGTGTGACGGGCTGCGTTTGACGAGGACATAGGTGGAGCGGGGGATGATGTCGGTGTCGAGCTCGTACTCGAGACTGGGGTTTTCCAGGTGGTAGAGCTTGAGGTTGAAGTCGACGCCCAGCCCGAGCTGGTTGGCAATGATGATCTCGCGTTTGAGGTCAAACACCAGGATCGACGTCCCGTCGAAATGGATCACCAGCCGCACCTTCTGGTGGAGAAACCGGTAGTAGACGACCGAGGACATGGCGGGCTAACGGTGCGAGTCGCGCGATGTATGGTGTGGTGGTAGCTGTCTCTCGACGACGAGATACTCGACACTCTCACGATCTATGGGACTGTTAGGGATTGTTATGGTTTGTTGAAAAGCTATATTTTCCGTGAACCAGTTTTTAAAGCGGTGGTGGCGGTGGAAGCTGGTGGAATGGAGCGACCCTTCGGCGAGGCGATCGCACCCGTGCATCACTATATTTACGAGGCTATTTCCATGGGAGAGGATGATGTTATGGTCGTGTCTGTGGTGTCTAGTTGAATCAATGTAATCACGCTACTTTGGGTACACCTCGTGGTCTAGCTTCACCACGTACTTGCGTCCCAAAACCAGTTTGGGGACGACGATGCGACGGCGGGCATCCGTGGTGACCTCCTTCGACGACAACGGCACGCTGGAGACATTGGCGGCACTGGCAGCCGGCAGCGGCTTCGGCGGCGGTTTCGGCGGCGGGACCGACGGCAGGACCGACGGCAGAACCGACGGCGGGACGCGCAGCAGCGAAAAGTTGATGAGCGTGGGTTTAAATGCACTCAGGGACGGCGTGGCACACTCCAAGGTAAAGTCGGAGGTGGGGACAGCGGTGGGGACACGCACCGGGCCCTGGGGCGTCAGGATGTACGCGGGTACGGGGCCCCAATTGCGGGGGAACACTGTGGGGCATGTAAACGTGAAGTACACCAACTGAGGCACGGGCGGCAATTCTTGCCTCTCACTCGTGGCGAAGCCGATCCGCCGCTGCTCTCTCCGTTGGAAACAAAGCTCGCCTCGCTTGGTCGTCTGCACCCCGTAATGGGTCTTACACCGCTTCAAGTCCAGCTCCTGCGGTGGCTGCGGCTGGGGAAGCTTCACCATGGCCCTGGCGACATGGCCACTTCTGGGTTTGGGCGTTTTCCGGTGTAGTCTCACTAACGCGGTGGAGGTGGCCCCACTGGGACTCCATTTCGGGGCTGGCGGCGCAACGTCGTCGGCAGCAGACGGCTTGAAGAGGACGAGGGCTCCGTCGGCGACAGTGTCGGCATTGGATAGTCTGAGGTTGCCGAACTCCGTGTCCAACATCAGCGTCAAGCTGGTCATGGGGAGCATGGCGGCGCAAGGGATGATCAGTCGTTGATAGGGGGTGTGCACCACGTTGTGCGCTGGCCCAATTGTTATTAATGGGTGGCAACAAACAGTGGTGATGGAGAGGGGAACGCTATCTGCGGTGTAGCTGGTGTCGCTGGTGTATCCACCCGAGGTGTGTCGCTTAATCGCCTGCCGCCCCCTTTAAGGTACCCTGCCTTCCGCGCACAGAACAAATTTGTTGATAAAGGGCGTTATCAGGACAATCTCGGTGACACCCCGTGCGAGACGATTTGCAAAAGTATCTACAGTGTCATTGAATAAGCTTCCGTGTATTTCGTATGTGTTCAATCAGAGCAAAAAAAAACTATAAAAAAACTAAAAAGAAAACAAAAGAAAACGTACAACAGTAATTTGAGTGGCATCATAGTGAGATATTCGAAATAAGGTCGGCCTCACCAGGCGGGACCCAGCCCGAGTGGCGTCATCGGTTCAACCGAAGCTCATGATTTCATAGCCTCGTCAATTTCATCCCCCGTCCTGGTTTCAATGGCACGGATTTGGGTGGGGGGGGGGCACACCCTCTGTATTTATACACCGGGTGGAGCGGCGTCTACGGTTTGTTCTCGGAGGGGTTGGTAACAGCCTGGGGCCCCGCTGACGAGGCATGCCTGACCTGTTTCCCCTCACGTGCCCCGCGATGGTCTCGATCGTCTATGTGTTTAGTCTGGAAAATAATGTCATCGTAAGCGGTTTGTATGGCGTAGGCGACCACGAGCATTTCCAACTAGACTAAAACAGGCCCTAACTATCTGTCGAATTATCGTAGAGCCATCACCAAATTAGCACCAGCCTTCTAATGCAGTGTCACCCGGGAATGTTTATGTGGAGTGGGGGGCTTGGTTGACGAGACGACGCGTCGTCGGTGGCAACAATGCAGACGGGGAGGGGACCGGAGGCATTATTGACGGCTACTATTGGCATTGTAAACCACTACATGACATCATTTGGCGGATACCACCAATCTTAACACCCAATGTGTGTTTTAATTGACTCCTTGGTCGTAGTCAACAATTTTACAGATTGTTGAAGATTTCGCACCTCTACCACACGATCACTACCACCACACAACCATACTCGCACCACTGCCGTACCCCTCGCGATCGACTCCTGACGGTGCCAATCCCTTCGTCCTGATATTTACAGTGTAATTCTACCCCAATATCTTCTTTTGCTCTCTCCTCTGGAACTTCCCTCCTCCCCCTCTCCCCCTTCCCCAAAAAAGCTCCCTCTTTCCCTGGCGCCGTTTTGGCGTTCTTTTGTTGTTAGTGCCTACCAAAGCGCATCCCACGCACTCATCACCATCCATGGGGTTCGCGACCAGTGACACCCTCCCGGCGCTGTATCCGGCCCACAGCATCCGGCTACCGGTGGGGACGCCGCGCCAGGCCTCCCCCGACTTTGACCAGGCCCTCGCCGTCGCCGGCGGCGTCGTCGCCGTCCCCGCGGCGGGGGCGGCGCTGCTCATCCACCAGGTGAGCTGGCGGCTCACCCGCCACCAGCTCGAGCTCACGCCGTTGGTGTGGGGCGACAACAACTTCGGCGTTGCCCACCAGCGGCTCGTGGTCGAATTGGCCAACGCCGTCGCCCCAGGGTTGATCGCGGTGCTGTTTGACGACAACGCCGTCGTTGTCAACGCCATCGACAGCGAGTACTTGCTTATCACCCTCAAATTGCTGATGGAGCTGTTTGTCGTCGACCTGCTGCCGTTTGCCTACCAGTTGGAGCGGTTCCCCCAGTGGGGCCACGTGCTGGTGCCGTACTCGTTCGAGCTCACGCTGGCGCCGTTTACCCTCCACCTGCTCGACTCGTCCAATCTCTTAGTGGCCCTCCGCGACGGTCAGTTGCTCCACTTCCGGCGCCCGCACCTCTTTGGCGACTGCGACGTGTTTACGATGGAATCGGCGCCGGCGCCCGGCCCGGCGCTGTTGAACCCGCTTAAGTGGTGGCGCCCGGCGCCGCGCGCCGCCACCACCGTCGACGGGGTGCTGCTGGCGGCAGTGGTGGATGCGGTGACTACGGCCAACGGCCAGGTGGTGCTGGTGCTGGTGGCGAAAACCCTTCAGTTCTGGCACCTCGAGCGCCACGGCGAGGCCCACCCGCCCGTTGAGCTCGGCAACGACGCCCCCGGGCTCGCCCCCACCGCCGCCCACGTTCTCCGCGCCGTCGGTAACCACGTGGCTGTCGCCTACACGCTGGCTGCCGACCGGGTCGAGTTCGTCGTCGTCGACGCCACCACCGGCGCCCTCGTGCCGGCGCTCCGCTTCTCCCCGGCGCCAGCGGCGCCGATGTGGTTTGTCCAGGACTTTATCGTCACCGAGGCCCGCGAGCAGTTTGTGTTTGACATTCTCTGGAAGAACAACACGGCGCTGCGGCTCCAGCGGGTGACGGTGACGCCCGAGCTGGTCGATATCGGCGCCATCGACGACGTCGCGCTCCCGGCACCCTTGGTGACCGACGACGCTGCTGCTAAACACTATATCCTCAACCTGGGGCTGTTCTCGCCCCACGTCGTCGACACTGCCCTCAGAGTGGTGTGCCGCCACCACGGCGCCGACCCGCCGCTGCTGCTGCTGCTCCGGCGCCGTGCCCGCGCGGTGGTGGCGCTGCTCCCGTCATCGCCGCTGCCGTGGATGACATTGGCGGGGCTCTGCGACGAGTACGCCAAGATGACGCGCGAGCTGTTGGCGGTGGGCCACGACGGCCACCAGGCGTTCGCGGTGCACGCCGACCTGGGGTTAGGGGTGTTCCGCCCCGCCCACCGCTGGGAACTGCCTGAGTCGCTGCTTGGGGGGCTCGCACCGGTGCTCGCAGAGGTTGTCGCCGAAGTGTCGCCAGCCACCGTCCATCGCGTCGTTCACCTGTTTATGCGCCTTCGCCACGTCACCGCCGCCGATATCGCGCCATTATTTGCGCTCTTGCCGCCGGCAGTCGACACCGGCGCCGTCGTCGCCGCGGTGGAAAACGTCGACAACGTCATTACTCTCCTCAACCAGCTTGTGGAGCAGCCGACGGTGCCCATTCTCGACCAGGACCATCGCAACAGCAGCCTGATTTCACCGATTATTAAGCAGGCGACGCTCATGGCGTTTAAACTGATCGCTCGCGCCCATAGCAAAGTGCTTGGCGAGCTTGTGGTGGTATTCCTCATGATGGACCCCTCCGCCGACGTCATCGCCTACTTGAACCAGATCCTCACCTGGCTCCACCGCCACGCCCTGCTCACCGCCACCATCGACACCTGTCTCACCCGCGATCCTCCGGGGGCTAAGATCGAGCGCCGCCACCTCAACCAGCTCCGCTACTCGGTGGTGTGGCCGGCAGTGGTCAATCGCCACCCCAAGCTTGGGTGGATGGTGCGTCACCGCCGGTTCAACGACGCCTTCGACTATATTGTGGGCACGGTGATGCTGCTGTCCAACTGGGTGGTCGACGTCGTCATCGAGCTCGTCAACGCCGGCGAGGCCAAATACGTGCGCGACCGGTTACTCGACCAGTTGGCCCCTGATTCGCCCGTGGGCAAAGTGCTTGTGGCCCTTGTCTACCTCCTCACCGGCGATCCCGACCGGTTTGCCGACATATTGGATGACCCTGTGGCGTTACTGGCCGACGACGCCGATAAATTGCGCGACCTGCTCGTGGTCAACGCCACGTTGAAACCAGCGGTGGACCTTATGGTGACGGGCGCTGCTACCAACGACGCCAGCGCCTACTACCAGGCGCTCTCCCAGCTTGCCCGCGACCTGGACTCGCCGGCCATTGAGGCCAAACGTTACACCGCGGTGGCGCTCACTTTTGAAACCAAAGCCATTGCGGCGTCGCCAGAGCCGCTGAACGACTTGTACGCCACCCAGTTTGACCTCGCCCTCCGTCTCGACGACTACGACTCGGTGTATCTGGCGCTCGCGCTGCTTCTGCCCCAGGACCCCCGCCACGAGCAATTATTTACTCGCTTCGTCAAGCACTTAGTCACCCACCGGGCGATCGCGGTGTTGTTTGCCCCGAACCGCAACCAGGTGTACCGCGCCAACTTTTCGCTCATTGACGACATTTTGTTGAAGCTTGCCAACAACGAGTTGGCGCTTCTGGCATGCTTGACTATCTACCAATACCTTTACCTGTGGCGGTTGTTTGGCGCCCTGACCGCCGACAACTTTAGCCACGGCACCATCGACGACCAGCTCGCCGACAAGCGCGGCGCCGTCGAGCTGTTGTACATGTTCATCACCCGGTTCCGCCTCGAGCGGCTGTCGCTTGAAGGCACCCCAGACGTCGACAACTTCAAGTTGAAGATCGTCGAGTTGTATCTCATCATTCTCAATTGCCTCAAGGGGTTCAGCGACGACGACGACAAGTGGCTCCGGCGGAAGCTGGATGGGGGCTACGATATCGTCACCGTCAACGACGTCAGCCAGGAGTATTTCCGGTGGTTGGCGGACGTGGGCATGTCCCTTGATCAATAATCGATATCTAATATAAATTTGAAAAGTACCATGGATGGTCTCTTTGAGCTGAAATTCATCTTGGGAGACGAATTTGAGATTAACTAGTAATGACATTAATGTAGAGTTTATCATTTGAATAATATCATTGACAAATGATGAAGTCCAGATTCCTTCATATTGACAATGATCACAGGAGTTAGGAGAAGGATAAAGTGGGTTCACTATGTAGATGTCATGACTTATACAAACAGTTTCGAAAACAAAATTGCGTCCGATAAGTTAATATGACCAGGTGAGTCTTACCTGACACTGAGAGCAGCCTTCGCTAAGTCGAGGGGAAAAGCTCACGTAAACATACTGTATAACAGACTTTGAAACAATTGACGAGGACGACGCACATTGAGACCTATGAAAGCACAATAGTGACTAGGCCCGGGTCCAGCCCTCTGCCCATAGAAAATATAAGCGATTGTTCTCGACAATGGCACATTCCCTATGTGTTCGCCCACAATGGCACCAACACCCCCACTCCCGTACTTCGCCAAGGAAATGTGTGAGCCAGTTAACCGAGTACACCGACTTCTGGGTGGGGTAGAATTGGGGTTCCTGTGGTCACGATAGGCGTCGTATTTGTGCGTCGAGAATCTTGACAGATATGCGCGATAAGGAAATGCTAGACGATGCACTCAACTTGGGCGGAGCCGTTGACGAGGCGACAATGAGAACCAATGGCAACTGCAGAACGTATTCTTTGTCGTCAACCACAAATTTTTCCTCCGAGAGTTTTGCCGAATAGCATAAATGGCGAGCCTGTCCCGCTATTATCTTCTCACACTTTCAAGCTTGGTCATGGCTACTTCTCCACTAGAGTACGGTGGCTTGTTTGCCTCTGACATGACTGTGGTTGACATGATTCCACGGTGTTCATTTTGTTGCGTCCCTCTGAAGTCGGTGTGCCCTCTGCTGGAGACTCTCGTGGTCTCTCTGATAGCAGCGGTGTGATTCCAGTCATCATGGCGTACTTTGCAATGGGGGCATTTTGCAATCAATTCAACACAGCCATGGAAGAGACAACTAAATCTAATAGAAGAGCAGCCGTGGTTACAATCAAAACTACCGACGAAAAATTATCACAAGTCTCAGAAATCTGCATCTCGCCTTGCCTTGAGGTTGCTGGTTGCATTGAAGACAGCGAATTCCGATTTTGCCTTGGATGGCGTCTGATTTTTAAAGCCAAGGTGTGGTGCGTGTTTTGACGGCCCTGGAGCAACTGATGGCGAAAGTAACGAAAGGCATGGACGCGGTACTATGGTGGAAATCCCACACCAATTGGCATTGGGTATAGATAAGCAATGGTCAATTCCACCCATTTAAACCAAAATTTGAGTAAGCAAATAAGAACCTAGCACACACGGAAGTCACCTGAGTGAGCTTATGTGGTCAATGGAAATGTGAGGGACCAGCCGCCATTCAGTGACTCAAAGCTTGAAGCGTAATCGGACACTTTGATTCATTCTTTTCCTCATAGTATGTCGTGGGTTCGACTCCAACAGTTTCCAGTGCCACCGGCTTTTCGTGTCGTCATGTAGAGCCGTGCCTTCACGGCTATACTATTGTTTATTTACGACCTCTCCCCGAGCCGTGAATCATCATCTAGAGTCTCATTCGGATTATCGAACCCATCCTTAGTACACTAAATGTAGAAAGATCGCTGAACATATAAA
Source organism: Diutina rugosa (assembly GCF_008704595.1). Lineage (NCBI taxonomy): Eukaryota > Fungi > Ascomycota > Pichiomycetes > Serinales > Debaryomycetaceae > Diutina > Diutina rugosa. Next base: position 41,765 of record NW_022995148.1, on the reverse strand, counting down.
AAATGGAATTCTGATACAACCAGGGTAAACCTGGGACTAAGCTTTTGATGCAGTAAAGTAATAACAGGAATGCCACATCAGGATCTGGAAATAGCCCTATCATCTTTCGGAAGAATCCCCATAACTTTATTTACGAAAGTTTCAGCCACTCGCTCGTCCTTGAGTTACAAGCTCTGGTCCGGGATAGTTGTATACACAACCGCTCCCCCGCCGCGGCACCAGCGCCAGATGAACCTCACTCGGCACCCGCCGCCCTACGAGCCTGACGGCTCCCCGACCACCGCTGCCAATGCCAACGAGGTTCCCCCGGCCCGTTCGCCGTCACAAAACACCCTCAGGCCGTCGCCGAGCCCGTCAAAGACCAAGGAGGTGTACGACATCCTCCCGTCATTCCAAATGTACCAGGCCATTCTCAAGCGCAACGAGCACCAGTTCACCGAGAACTTAGTGGAAAAGCCCCCCCAGTACGAGACCGAGGGCACTGACGCGGCTACCAGTGCCTACACGCCTCCACACGAGGCCACCAACCCCTTGGACGAGTACGCCGCCTTTGACCACCAGGAGACCCAGGAGGACATCGAGCTCCACAACGACAACGTGGCGGTGCTCCACGAGGCCTACGGCAGCTCCATCGTCGACAACATCGACCGGGTGCCCAAGGAACTGTCGCTGCCGTTCGACATCCAGATTTTCGTCACCAAGGATATCCCCGAGCCCTACACCGACAACGAGTTGGAAACCCGCCTCAAACACTACACCCTGGGCGACCTCGTCAACGGCTACCTTGTGGTGACCAACACCACCGCCATCCCCCAGACGTTTGGCCTCTTCACGGTGCTGTTGGAAGGGCTGATCAAAATCACCGAGCCGGCGCCGGCGGGGGAACCGGCCAAGTACCATAAGATTCTCATGAAGAAGTTCTTGCGGATGTACGACCTCCACGCCCTGTACGGGTACATCCAGGTGCCCAATCTGGCGGGGATCGAGTACCCGCCCCACACCCGCGACACCCACGACGGCACCATCATCGCCCTCCCTGAGACCCGCGTGCTTCAACCACATACCAAGTACAAGAAGTTCTTCACCTTCCGCTTCCCCAGCCGCCTCTTGGACAACGTGTGCCCCACCCAGCTCGAGCCCCACATCGCGGCCCCGCCGCTGTTTGGCGTCGACCACACGGGGTTTAACAATAAAGCCGGCGGCATCAAAGTGAACAAAGTGTTGGGCTACGGCCACTTGGACGTGCGGGGGACGCCGTTGCTCACTAAGGACTTTGGCTGGGACAACGTCAGTATCTCGTATACGATCGAGGCGAAGTTTATCGACCGCAAACACGCGGCGCTGGTCCCGTTTCTGCAACACGACATCGACGACCCCGAGCAGTACGTGATTCTGAAGCAAGCACAGTACTTTCTTCGCTTTGTCCCCACCGCGCCGGAACCACTGCCGGCATTACCGACATCGGAAGCGATCGCGGCGCAATTTGCCGCCATCGAGCACGATATCAATCGGCAACTCGCCCACATCAGCGGCGAGGTTAAAGATAAGCACTTATTTGAGGGTGCCGACGCGCTGGCGACATCTAAACTACCGTCGAAGCCGCGTCCAGTGGTGGTGCTGGCTCCCGTCACTGTCTTGAGTAAGCGTGGTCTCCTCAAACTGGTGGCGAAAGTGGGCACTTGTCAAGCGGCAGTGACGCAAGTGCCGGCGATGCTCAGCTACAGTCTGCCGACGTTGCTCATGCGCTACAACCACGATACCGTGGCGCCGCTGGCGCTTGCGCTTGAACTTACATTTACTGGCGTCGAGGGGAGGAAACCGCCGGCGGTGGCGTCGGTGGAGGTGAACATGGTGGTGTGGTCGTACTGCCTGGACTTCCCGGTGCCGTTTGCGATATCGGGCGACTTCTTTGCCGATAGCGATCAGGGGCTCGCCCACCTCCAGAAACGGGCCCAGGCGTACCAAGGGTTTATCGACGCCAACCCGGGGCTCAAAGTGTCGCGGGCGACACGCGGGTTCCTCAAGCTGGCGCGGACGTTGCGAGCCAAGCGTGACGTCATTGGTGGCTACTTCCAGCCGTGGACGCCGCTGGCCCCGGACAAGTGGGCCAGCGACGGAGGCCACGCGCGCTTCCGGGCGACGGTGCCGTTGGTGGTGATCAATAAGGCCAACGTCAACGTCATCCCCTCGTTCCAAACGTGTTTGGTCGGGCGCAGCTACTGTCTCCAAGTGGTGGTGCGGCTTAAAGGTGATGGCGACGCCATGGTGTGCGAAGTGCCCGTCACCGTCGGCTACTCCCCCCAGCCCGCCTAAGGTTCATAATAAACGATAGCATTAATTTTTTTTGTAGGTCTACTCATCATTGGCTTTGGCTTGGGATCGCCGGTGACGTCACTGCGGGCGCATATTTCACGTGACATGACCCATCCCTCCCAATCGGGTAATGGCGTTAGTGACGTTAGCGCGGTACTGACTCATTTTTCCAGTTCCCTCATCTCCACCACCCCCACTGCCTCTGCCATGCTCGCCTCTGCCAAACTCGTGGCCAGACGCTTGGCCACCGCCGCCAAGTTCACCAACAAAACCGGGTCGTTGGACCGGGCGACGTTGACGATCAAGGACGGGCCCGTGTTCAGCGGGTACTCGTTCGGCGCCAACAAAAACGTCCTGGGGGAGGCCGTGTTCACGACGTCGCTTGTCGGCTACCCCGAGCTGATGACGGACCCGCTGTACAAGGGCCAGATTCTCTGCTTCACCCAGCCCCTCATCGGCAACTACGGGGTGCCGTCGCTGTCGAAAAAGGACGTCTACAACTTGTTGCAGTACATGGAGCTGCCCACCGTCCAGTGCGCCGGCGTCGTCGTCGCCGACGTCGCCTTGGAGTACTCGCACTGGACCGCGGTCGAGTCGCTCCAGCAGTGGTGCCAGCGCCTGGGCGTCGCCGCCATCACCGGCGTCGACACCCGCCAGTTGGTGCTGTACCTCCGTGAACAAGGGTCGCTGCTCGCCAAGATCACCATTGGTGAGGAGTACGACGCCGACGAGGACGCCGCCTTTGACGACCCCGGCGCCGTCAACTTGGTCCAGAAAGTCACCACCAAGGCCCCCTTCCACATCGCGTGCCCCCCCGAGTTTTCCAAAGGCTACCACGTCGCCGTCCTCGACTGTGGCGCCAAGGAAAACATCTTGCGGTGTCTCGTGCAACGCGGGGCGCTGTTGACGGTGTTCCCTTACGACTACCCCATCCACAAGGTGGCGCTGAAGTTCGACGGGGTGTTCATCTCCAACGGGCCCGGCGACCCCACCCACTGCCTCGAGACGACGCACAACTTGAAGCAGACGATGGACCAGTTCAAGGACCTTCCCATCTTCGGCATCTGCCTCGGCCACCAGTTGTTGGCGTTGGCGCTGGGGGCGACCACCGTCAAGCTTAAGTACGGCAACCGTGCCCACAACATCCCCGCCCTCGACTTGGTCACGGGCAAGTGCCACATCACCCTGCAGAACCACGGCTACGCCGTCGACGCCGCCACCTTGCCCGCGGAGTGGGAGCCGTACTTCACCAACCTCAACGACTTGTCCAACGAAGGCATGATCCACAAGTCGCAGCCGATCTTCTCGGTCCAGTTCCACCCCGAGGCCAAAGGCGGGCCCCAGGACACCGGCTTCCTCTTCGACAAGTTCTTCGCCAACATCGCCCACTACCGCAACACCAACGGGTTGAATTTACACGCGATCGACAACTCGTTGTTGGTCGACATCTTGCCCCAGCAGCGCGTGTTGTAACTGGCCCCCCCGTGTCGTAATCTATAATATACAATCATTAGACGATCTGTGGCCACGAGTGTTCCATAATCTACAATCAAGCTCTGTAGGCGTGGGTTCTACCACAACGCGGTAAGCGTATATTCGATATTTGAGTGACGGCGACGACCACACCTTCCTAGCATCTAGTATATCTCTTTTAGAGTGTATATAATGGCAGGGTGTATATAATAGACTTTCTGTGCCTCGTTTGACTGTTAAAGTCCGATCGTTTGGCATATTACGTGCGACGGGGTTTGACAGGACATATATGCGCTTTGGCACCCCATAAGCCACCTTCTTCATCGTCGAGGCAGGTCAACGAAGTTACAGGAAGTCTTAAAACACCCGTAACACTGATTATCTCATCACTAGCACCCACCGGATTGGTGGCGCAGAGTCTGTGATCGGTGCATATTGTCGTACGAGACACGCCTCGCCAGGTTTCGCTGCCTTGACTCGTACTACTAGAGTTACTAGGGACTGCAGACAATTTCGGCGTCGTACCGCTGCACCGGGGTTTGTTGGCGTAGCCTCGATCGTACCTTAGAATCACCCCACTTGGCCATGCCGCGAAACGACGCCATCAGCCGATCGACGCCCCCGACGGCGTCGTCTGACTATAATAGCCCCTAAACCACCCCCGCTTTCATCCGTTAGCCATACGATGAACACCACCGTCCCCGCCATCGGCTACTGGGACCACTACACCACCCTCGCCGCCACCACCACCTTGACCCGCCTCGAGTGCCTCTGGCAGGCGTGGTACCAGTGGTGGCACCACGACGTGGTGGCGACGGGGCTCCTCTTCTTCCTCGTCCACGAGCTCATGTACTTTGGCCGGTGCATCCCCTGGTACATCATCGACCGGGTCCCCTACTTCCGCCGCTACAAAATCCAGCCGGATAAGCTCCCCTCCGACGCCGAGCAGTGGGAGTGCCTCAAGCTGGTGCTCAAATCGCACTTTGTCGTCGAGGCGCTCCCGATCTGGCTCTTCCACCCGGTGTGCCGCCAGCTTAAGATCGCGGTGCTGGTGCCGTTCCCGGCGGCGACGACGGTGGCGTGGCAGGTGGCGCTATTTTTCGTGTTGGAAGACATGTGGCACTACTGGGCCCACCGCCTCTTCCACGTCGGGTGGTTCTACAAACACATCCACAAGCAGCACCACCGCTACGCCGCCCCCTTTGGCCTCGCCGCCGAGTACGCCCACCCGGTCGAGGTGATGCTGCTTGGCTTTGGCACCGTGGGGTTCCCCGTCATCTACGCCGCCCTCGCCGCGCGCTACCCGCACTGGCAGTGGCCCGACTTGCATTTGTTCACCATCGCGGTGTGGATCAGCTTGCGGTTGTGGCAGGCGGTCGACGCCCACTCCGGGTACGAGTTTCCCTGGTCGTTGCACCACTTTGTGCCGTTCTGGGCCGGCGCCGACCACCACGACGACCACCACCACTACTTCATCGGCAACTACGCCCTGCTGTTCCGGTGGTTCGACTACATGCTCGACACCGAGCTGACCGGGGCGCTGAGGGCGCGGCGCGCCCACCGCAGCCGGACGCGGGCTGAGGCGGCGGTGAAGGCCAAAGTGGCGTAGATCAAGTACTAGTACATACATTTTTAAACGCAAAAATACAATTACATATAACACATGGCCGGTAAAACAAATGGCCGCAACATCATAATCAAAGAAATATTGGAAAAAAAACAAACCGCGAAAACAGTGGTAGTCGGTTTTTTTGGTGGGTTTTTTTTTGTTGTCAAGTTAATAATAATAGAAAAAATAAACGTTGTTTGTGCGCGATACCGTCCGGGCACCTAAGCTTGCTTCTTAGCGTACTCGGCCTTTTCCTTCTCGTATCTCTTCTTGTCGGCCTCGGCCTTGGCTTCGTAGGGCGTCTTTTCCTCGCTGGTGAGCGCCTTCCACTTTTCCCCCAAAAGCTTACCCACTTGGCCAAACGACACCCCGGGGTTTTCCGATCTCACAACGTCTCTGTTTTCGTTGGCGAAGAACATGTACGCCGAGAGCGATCTCTTGGGGGCGTCGGGGTCGCGCTTCTTTCTCGTAACCTTCTTCTTTTCCGCAGTCGACATCGCTAAGCTAGAATTTGTTAGTGTCTTGGATTTCTGTAGACCACCGACGCGCGGGCATCGATTATATAACCCACGCGCGCGCGCGCGCGGTGAACTTGTGAGTGAGTGGGGTCGCGGGCGTCAAACCACCCACCACCAATAAATTCTCGCAAGACCTGCACACGGCCGCAAAAACACCGAGGTCGTGGGTGGAGCCGCCAGCCCCCCAGGCCCCCGGCCCCAGAGGCAAATTTTTGACCACGGCCCCCCCGTCCACCGTCGCCAGCGTCGTAGCTTTGCGCTGGGCGTCGCTACCGCCGCCGCTGCACCTGTGCGCGAGCGAACATTTCTCGCTGGCGTCGCCGTTGGTGGCAGTAGTGGTGGGACTGGTGGCGCCGTCGTCGTCGCCCCCCCCTTGTTGGGCCAGGGTGGTCCGGTAGACGGTGTTAATCCGGTCGTAGCTCGCTCGTTTTGGTGGCATTGACTTGTGGGCGTGGGTGGGTGTGCTCACTTTGCCCCCTCACTACCCTCACTCACTGACGCCCCACTGAGGGACCCCATACTATGGGAATACGTACTTTTGTTAGTGTGGTGTAAGTTTTTCTCACTGTAGCGCTAAAGGGCACTTGCTCTCTCAGTGGCAAGCTTGTGTGCAGGCAGCACTCGCGTCACTCACAAGGGGCTAATAGCAACTATGGTGAGGACACTTTCCCCGCTGTCACGCCCGCCCCGCCCGCCACGCCGGCGAAATTACACCTCGGGGCTAATCAGACACCGCTCAAGCGATCGCACCATCCAGAAAGCCATTTACACGTCGCCGACGACGGTTTAGACGCGGTCGATGCCCCTCGTGGGTGTGGGCGCGGGGCGTCACCACCGCCCCCGCTGAGTGAGGAAAAAACCCTCCTCCTTCCGCATTGAGCTTTTGTGCCAACTGACCCGCTCCCCTCACGCCTGTGGCCAGTGCCGTATTAGCATGCTTCTCCACCGCCTACGCCAGGGCCCCGACATCGTGACACCCCCAATCGGGTTTTCTCAAGTGATGTTAAATTACATGTAACTTGCTACCTAAAAAGACCGTCATTGGCTCGATATGTAGACACTGTGATTTCGTCATTTCACCTTTCATTCCCTGTAATTAAAAAATCACGCAAAGTGCCCTCACACGGGGCAAACGTACACCGTACTAAGCAAAAAAAAGCATCAACTCAAACTTAAACTGTCAAAACCATATCCTAAAATAATTGATGACTACTTGGGAATAGCCTTGTTTGTAATGAGCATTAATTTCAGAACTATCACCAACCCTATGTCTAGTTCGTTTTGTCTCCCACTACATCAATAAAGTTTCTTCGTCATTTGTAACAGCCAGTTTGCACATCAGAATTTGTGTTAAAAACTAAAACGCAGAAACCATGGCCATTAGCTGACGGCTCCAGTGACCTCAGAAGTAATTTTAACACCAGATCCGTGAGACTCACTCCAATATCGTTCACATAGGGAACTTCGCTAAAGCTTTTACTTTCATTTACTTCCGGTACGATTGGTATATCGGATGGATGGCAATCGACTAAAGATTGACAATGCAAATCATTACACCCTATAAACCTGCACCACAAGATCTTCGAGTGCAGGCACTATATACCCATCGCCGCTATAGCCTCAACATGATGAGTACAAACACAAACAGTTAACACCATTAAAACCTCAATTAAACTAAATGAAAGGGCGCTGTCCAAATGCAAGCGGAGATAGTTGTTAATCTCCATTAAGACTGGTAGCCATATACATATACGAGTATTTTTGTCATTTGACGTCTACAGAGGGTGTTTACGTCGATAGAACCACCAGTGCGTTGATGAACGCCCTGGAAATATATCATTACTATTTCATCACGAGTACCAGTTGCCGCCGCGGTACTGGGCGTTGTCCTGGTACCCAAACCCGTACTGCTGGTAGGCAGCGTAGCCGGGCATCATCGGTTGTTGCGGGATGGGGTGCCCCGGTTGCTGGCCTTGACCCGGGTTCAGCGAGTCGCCTTCAGCCAGAGCCGGCGGTTGCGCCTGGGGCAGCTGGGCCGACCCTTGCGATTGGCCTTGGCCCGGTTGGCCGTTGTTACCCGCGGGCGGGTATTGTTGGTAGCCGGGGTAGCGCTGGTTGAACTGGCCGTAGTAGTGCAGCGGGCTCGCCATCAGCTGGCCAAAGTTGTTTTGCGGGTTGGGCTGGTTGCCTTGTTGCAGTTGCAGCTGTTGTTGTTGTTGAGGCTGCGATTGGGGGCCCCCTTGGGGTTGTTGCTGTTGCTGTTGCTGAGGTTGTTGGCCGTTGCCGAAAGCATTCTGGTTGACACCCAGTTGGTAGTAAGGGTAGTAAGGGTACGAGTAGTTGTAGTAGTAAGGGGTGGGCATCTGTTGCTGCAACGACGGGTTGATCAGAGGCAGTTGCGCCGCCTCAGGGTTTTGCTGGGGAGCCGCCTGCTGGTTGTATTGGTACAGCGAGGCGTGGTGGATCCCGGGCGACGCCGTCATTCCCGCCAAGTGGTTGTAGCCAAACTCAACCCCGGGGTACGCCTGGAACTGACCCCCGGGAACCGCCTGACCCCCCTGTTGAGGGAAGTTCTGGTTGAATTGCGAGTAGTAGTCGTATTGTTGCTTGTTGGGGTTTTGCCCTTGGGCTTGCGGTTGTTGCGCTTGAGGCTGTTGTTGCTGTTGCTGCTCAGGTTGTTGTTGTTGTTGAGCAGGGGGTTGTTGTTGTTGCTGGGGTTGCTGGGTCTGTTGTTGAGGTTGAGCCGGTTGGTACAAGTCCTTTTCTTCATCGTCTTCCAACGACAACGAGCCAAACGAGACGCCGACGGCACCAGGTTGCGAGCCGCTGGGCAACACCACCTGCGGCTGAGGTTGAGCTTGCACGGGGGCGGGAGCGGCCTGTTCGGCGGCTTGTTCGGGCACCGCTTCCGGTTGTTGTTGTTGTTGTTGTTGCTCGGGAGCAGAGGGCTTGGAGGATTGTTCGGTTTGAGGGGCCGCCGCGGCGTCAGCGTGGGCGGGAGCCGCTTCCAGAGCTTGTTCCTTCGGTTGTTCCTTCTTTTCCTTGGGGGCAGCCTTCTTGGGGGCCAACGCCGCCAGCCACGAGGTCAGACCCACATCTTGCTGCTGCTGTTGCTGTTGTTGAGGTTGTTGATCCTGGTTAGCTTGCTTATCTTGGTCGGGTTGTTGTTGTTGCTGGTGTTGTTGTTGTTGCTGGTGTTGTTCTTGTTGGTCTTGGTGTTGTTGTTGTTGTTGTTGGTTCGAGGACTCCTGTTCCGATTGTTCGTGTTGCTCCTTGTGGTCATGCTTCTTTCGCTGGGGCTTGGGCTTGGGAGTTTCTGGGGCCAATGCCGCCGCCCACGAGTTGAGATTCAGCTGTTGTTGTTGCTGTTGTTGTTGTTGCAGCAGCAGCAGTTGTTCTTCTCGTTGCAGCAGTTGTTCCAGCAGCTGGTGTTGTTGTTGATGGTGGGGCTTCAGCTTGGCGTCGTCGGCTGCCAGCCCCGGTGCCAGCCCCAGGGAGGCGGCCGCCGCCAGCGAGGGTGTCGGTGTCGATGCCAGCTTCGCCTGGTCGCGCTTCTTTCTCTCCTTGGCCGGGTGTGCCAGCTTCTGCTGGCGCCCTGCCGGCGGCTTCGCCGCCCGGGCTGTGTCGTCGCTCTTGGGCTTGGGCTTGGGCTTCTCCTTCTTCGTCAGCTCCCACTTCGCCACCTTGCCGTTGACAATGAGATCAACGACAATCTGTAAGTCGTCGTGGTGTTCGGCCAACAATTGCTTTAAGTCGTCGAGCTCCCAGTCGGGGAACATCTCGTGTAAACTGAGTGCTTCGGCCAGCACCGCGGTCTTCTTGGCAGCCAGCCCTTTTAATTTTCGGGATGACATCGAGGGCTATATGTAACAAGGGTGGTGTATGTCGATAATCGATTTTCGACGAGCAAAATTTTTTTTGCTGTCACCGAGCGCTGCGGCACGAGTGTTTCACCGCTAAAGGTGGGGAGCGGTGACGTAACCAGCCCCCCGTCGACACCACCTCACAAAATATACGATTATGAGTGACTTTGAGCAATTCTAGACTACGATGAAATCACCTATGAAATTATCAAATTACCCGTGGGCCTAGTATCACAAAGTGTCGGTGGATGGCCCCAGAGCAACGACCACCTCCATCCCACTGAGAGCTTCGACAGGGTTCTCCGCGCGCACAGGTTTGCCGACATACGCCATCAACCCGGCGTCGTATAAACTGAGTCAATGCCCAGCCATTGGCGCCGATCGAGCCCTCAATACTAGCTAGTATACCATATCAACCAAAATTTCATTGATGTAAATGGCGATGATTACCGCTGGCGAATGTATGATTTCTTCCGCGGTATTCTTTCAGGCTACATTACGTCAACGGGGGCTAAGTTGATGCACGAGTGTCGATTACATGGAAGTGTCTGTGTATTAGGGTTGTTCATGAGCTCAGTTCTGGCGTAATACCTCCACCAACTGAGGGTGGCTGGGCACGTCACCACTGACCGGCTTACCCATCATCATCTCGTAGGCGACGTCACCGACATTGACGAATAACTCGTCAATGATCCCCTTAAGCTCGTCCCCGGTCTGCTTGAAGTCAGGGTACAGGTTCACCTCGAGGAGCAGCACCAGGTAGTCGTGGTTGACCAAGAAGTCGACGCCAAACATCTCGAGCGCGTGCGGCATCGGCTGGAAGTTCATCTTGTCGACGCTGGTGGCGGCGGCAAAGAGTTCGCCGGTGATGGTGCAGATCTGGTCAAACACCCGCTGCTTCTGCGGGCGGTTCAAGTGGTTGGGGTCGTGCAACTGCCAGAACGGCACCACCAACGGCAGCTGGCCCTGCTGGACACAGGTGTTGGTGAGGTGGCACGCCATGTCCGCCAGCTCCTGCGGCCGCTGGTAGGCGGCGCCGGCAAAGAGCGCCAACATCGACCGGTACACGTACACCGCCAAGTTGCCGGCGGCGACGACGTACACCCGCAAATGGAACTTGCGGTTGCCGTAGTTGGCGAGGAGAAGCGGCCGGTCCATGTACTCCTGGACGATGAAGTGGCGGAGCTGGGACACGATGACGCCGTTGTTATCGACGTCGGCGGCGTCATCATCGCCGTCGTCGTCGTCGCTATCGTCGTCGGCCTCAAACGAGTCGAAGATCGCCTGTAAGTCGTCCAAGGTGCGGAACACTCTGATCCCCTGCGCCTTGTCGCTCATACTGGGTTTGAGGATCCACAGCCGGTCCCCCGCCAAAATGTCGTCGCGGAGCTCGTAGGCGTCGTCGAGGGCGTCGTCCAAGAACTCGGCGTAGTCGACCTCGATCAGGTACAGCGCCGGGACCGCCCGGGCGAGGATCGACTCCGGGTGCTTGGTGACGTAGTGGTGGACGGTGTTGGCCAAGTAGTGCTTGCGGATGAGCGCCTTGCGGTACACGTACGAGCAGAAGTAGTAGTTGTCGCTGTAGACCCGGTCAAAGTCGAGGTCTTCGTAGTCGCCGTAGTGGAACACCTTGACGTTAGCGTCTTCGAGCACGGCGCGGTTGGTGGTGACGGTGAACCCGTGGAACCCCCGCGCCGCTGGCTCGAACGTGTACAGCGACGGCGGGAACGTGATTAAAAGTGTCGGCAGGCTAAGCTTATCGGTATCGTCGATAATCGCCAACTGGCGCATCGGCGCCGCCACGGCGTCGTCGCCATCGTCGTCGTCATCGTCAAGGGTGATTTGGCCCGCGAGCGGCTCCACGGGACGGAACGCCGCCTTAAGCGGCGTCACCAGAATGCCCTCGTCCAAGAGCACCCTCAGGTCGCTGTGATGGGGGTCGAGCATGCTATCCTTGTGGACTTTCTTGAAGTCAGGCTGCCACTGGAACCGGTGGGTGCCGTCGTCGGTGGCGACGGGGGCGTAGATGCTGTTCCAGTAGTTTTCCAAGATCGGGGCGTAGTGGATATTGGTTTTGCCGTACTCAAGCAGCGGCAAGAGCGGGACGTTGACCAGAAAGATATCGACGTCGTCTCGCTTGAGTAACTGGCGATAAAGCCGCCGGATCAACGCCACCGAGATCCGCGCCGCCTGCTGCAATACTTGGTGGTCGTGGTGGGGCAGGAAGAAGGCGTAGGAGAGGGCAACCGCCTTCACCCCGTGGGTGACCGCCTCCATCGCCGCCCCCACCGTCCCCAGGGTGAGCACGTACAAGTTGCCCAGGTTCTTCCCGTAGTTGGGGCCGGAGATGACGAGGTCGACGGGCTTCAGTTTCAGCTGGGAGTAGAGATGGTGGATGCCAATGTCGGCGCACGCCGCCGGCGTCAGGTCGATAAGACACCATTCCTGGTAGCGGGGGTCGTCGCGGTACTGGGGTTGCGGGGTGGTAAAGGGGCCAAGCTTAGTGTTGACGGCCGTGGCGCCCAAAGACACCGTCTCCGTCGTGTACACGTACAGCGCCGCCACCGTCTTGCCGGCGAAGTGCGCCTTGCCGATCCACAGGCGCTGCTGGTCGGGGACGACGATCAGCAAGTCCCAGTCGGTGGTGGTGCGGATGGCGTCGACGAGGTACTTGATGTACGGCGCCAGGTGGTCGTCCAAGGGCCCGTCGTCGTTGGTGAGCAAAACGTGCATTATGGCACTTAGATTTACCAGAATATAGCGATATAGATGAGGGCGCACCCCGCATCGGCGGCGCTCATCTTAGAAAAATGCCAATCTTGTTTGGCAACTACAATTTTTCGGTTTGACGTCTTAAGCTTTGCCTGAGTTAGCCTTAGAATTAACTTCCACTTCTTTGACCTACGTAATTACATGGCGGTGATGCTGGTTTAGTGGAGAGGGTGGTGGCCTTCCCCCAGGGCGCGCGCACGAACAAATTTCTTCTAATGGCGCCCACCAGCGGGTACATTCACGGGCGATGCTGTTATTCATAGGCAACACCTCCCAGTACGCGTGGGGGACGGTGGACCCCGAGAAGATTAAGCAGGCCCAGCTCCAGTTCGAGGCGACCGCCGCCACCTTCAACAAGGTGTTGAGCACGTGTGCCGCCAAGTGCATCAACCACGAGTACGGCGAAGGCGACCTCGCCAAGGGCGAGATGTCGTGTGTCGACCGCTGTGTCGCCAAGTACGTCCACGCCAACCGCATGATCGGCGAGAACTTTACCAAAAAGAACCTCAACCCTTACTTTAACATGGGCGGCTACGAAAAGGCCCGGCTGATGATGAACCACGAACCATAATGTATATAGACGTATAATGCCCACACATCGACTGATTTATCGGGGTAGTACTACGGGGGAAAATTTATAACGAACTCATATACTCATTACTTACTTCTTCAATTGGCCCTTGGTGTGGAAGATGTCCAACGCCTCGGTGATCCGCTTCGACATCGACTTTTCCCCTTCTCTCACCCACACTCTGGGGTCGTAGTACTTCTTGTTGGGCTTGTCGTCGCCTTCAGGGTTACCGACGGCGGTCAACAAGTAGTCCTTCTTCGAGAGGATGTAGTCTCTGACCCCCAGCAAGTAGGCCCATTGACAGTCAGTGTCCAAGTTGACCTTGACCACCCCGTTCTTGATGGCGGTGTCGAATTCTTGTTGCGACGAACCCGAACCCCCGTGGAAGACGAGGAAAAGGGGCTTGGGGTTGCTGCCACCGATCTTCTTGTGGGCGTAGGCTTGGTGGTCGGCCAAGATCTCGGGCTTCAATTCGGCGGGGGTCTTGTAGACACCGTGTTGGTTACCGAAGGCGGCGGCAATGGAGAAGTTGGGCGAGATCGGTTGAAGACCTTCGTAGACGCTGAACACGCGTTCGGGCGAGGTGTACAACGCGTCTCTCTTGGCGTGCTCGTTGTTGACACCGTCTTCTTCACCCCCGGTGATCCCGATTTCCATTTCGAGCCATTGGTCCATCTTGGCCATTCTCTTGAAGTACTTTTGGCACACGGCGATGTTTTCTTCGTCAGTTTCTTCCGACAAGTCCAACATGTGCGACGAGAACAACGGGTGGCCGAACTTTTCAAAGTGCTTTTCGTCGGCTTCCAACATGCCGTCGAACCACGGCAACAACTTCTTGGCGCAGTGGTCGGTGTGCAACACCACGGGGATGCCGTAGGCGGGGGCAATGGAGATGATGTAGTGGGCGGCGGCGATGGCACCTTCGATCGAAGCCGTCTGGTCCTTGTTGTCAATGCCCTTACCGGCAAAGAACGCGGCGCCACCTTGCGAGGTCTGCAAGATGATGGGGGCGTTGTTGTCTCTGGCGGCTTCCAACGCCGCCACCACCGTCGACGACGAGGTGACGTTGATGGCGGGGATGGCAAACTCTTGCTTTCTCGCCCAGTCGAAGAGGTCGTGGACGTCTTGGCCGTACACGACACCGGATTTCAGCAAAACAGCGGGAGCAGACATGAGGGGATCAATTGTTATTATCGGAGTCGCCCCGGGGCGGGTGGCGCTGGCCTTATATACCTGTTTTTTCAAACGATTTATTTTGCCATGCAGGACGGGTGCAGCTGGTGCACCCAACCGGCCCACCGAAACCGCTGGCAAGGACCAGTTCTGCCCGAAGAATTATGGACCACTCCCGGCCGATTCTGTCGGCGGGCTACGGTGCGGGGGCAATTGGTTTGTGTCTATATCTATGACGGCTGGTTGGCGTTGGTTAAAGGCGGCGGGGGTCCCCTGGCACCTGCCGCTGTTACTAATTGCCACGAGGGCTCGGGGGTTGCTAAGCCGGGATTTTCTGGGGTAGCCGTGGGCTGGTTCCGAGAGCCGCCGGGACGCAGCCGCCGGGACGCGCGTCCCCGGCACGGCGACCCCTCAATAAAAAAAAAAATGCTAGTCGCGACCACGTAATCGCCAGTGTCAGCCCTGGCATTGTTAATCGCAGATTATAGTCCGATACAACCCCCAGCCCCTGATTGCTTATCGACAAACAGTCAGGGCCAGGGATCAGACAAGGGGCGTCTCTGCTTACAACTTGATGTAGATGTGGCGCCGGTCCATCGCCACCAACACCGCTGAGATCACCGCGCAGTAACCCACTAACACCGCCACCGCCTCCGCGTTAGAGCAAGCTAACGTGTCCATCAGCATGTTGACGACACCGGTGAGGACGTTGCCGAGGAGAAACGCGAAAAGCCCGTTGTTGTTGGTGGCCTCGACCACCGGCGACGCCGCGTTGGCGCCGAGATCGTAGACGACGGCGTAGCCAAGGAGGACGAGCCCGCTGAAGCTGACGATCCACATCACGTAGGGGAAGTTGGCGAGCCGCCGGCTCACGGGCGAGAACAACGGCGACTCGTGAGCGAACCAGAAGATCGCCCCATACACAAAAGCGGCGATAACGAGCCCCTTGGTGGTGGTGACGGACGTCCATGACGGCTTCGCTGGGGTTGCTGACACAAACAACAAGTTGTGTTTCGTGGGCACTCCCGTCATCACAAACTGGCCAAACAGTTGGCCAAAGAGGAAGATGGCGAAGTAGCCCCAGAACAGCCAAATCCCTTCCTTGTTCATGGTGATGATGTTGGTCAACCGGTTGCTGGGATCAAGGATGAATGTGAGCAAATCGGTGGCGTGGAGAAGGTACTCGTAGCCTAAGGAAATGGCAAACGCCACCACAAACCGGGGCACGTAGCGGAGAATCGGGTCGAGCAAGGCAAGCACGATCGGGAGGAAGCCAAGGGTAAAGAAAAAGTTCCAGTGGATGCCGTACTCGGTGACGTGTTCCTGGTACTCCAACAGCTTCACCGACACGAGGCGCGCCACCCCTAGCACCAACAACGGGAGACTCTTCACCACTGCTCGCGACACAAGCCTAACGTAGCCGTTGGCCCCCTGGTACGTCTTGATCAAGCTGCGGGTGCTCACCAACCCCATCAGAAACACGAACGCCCCCACCCCCAAGTCCATAAGCGACGTCCCCCACGTCTCCACTTTGGCGAACCGGCGAGGGAACACGTGGAAGTCGACCGCCAAGATCGCCAAGTTGGTGATGATCAACATGTGGGACCGGTAGTTGGTGATAAACAGCTTTTTCGGCAAGAGGTCGGCGGTGGCAGGGGCCGCCAGTGCCGGCTTGTGGGGGCGCCGTTTCCGCCCCACCGTGGTGATAACCACGGCAATCACCGCCGGCAACAACACCGACACCAACAATGTCGGCGTGTGCCCCGCCCACAACGTGATGCTGGCGAGGATGACGCCGCAGTTGACGATGAAGTCCAACGTCCACGACGGGCCCATGCCGCTGGCGACGACACAGTTCCACACAAGGTACACCGCCACGTTCACCGAGAGCAACCAGGCGATCTCGTCGATGCTGCCGCCATTGAGGCCCGACACAAACTGTTCTTTTTGCTCCTTGTGGGCCACCATAGTGAAGGGTGCTTATCGCGCGCACCGTGTCGGAGTACTCGCCATAATTAGGGGAAGAGGTTTAAAGACAAGACAACCACCCAATCGACTGGGGAATTAAATTTGGAAAGGAAATTTTGATTTGAAAGGTGATTATGATTTGGAAAGGTGATGATTAATCAGAGTTTGTATCAGAATGAATTTAGGGGTGATCTCAGATGGGGAGGAGGTCGCGTTAAATATGACTAAGGGAACACATACTCTTCCTTGGAAGACAGTCAAAGCAGGTTCGGGATGATAACCCAGTGAAATTCCAATTTAGGCGACTGATTAAGACGTGAATGTAGACCGATTTTACTCCTAATTTTGCACCAATTAAACGACCAATATTGAACTTCATATCATTAGCTCCAAAATGACTCATTAAATTTTTAATAATATTTGCTCGGGATATTGAAATCGATGTCATCGTCATAGTAACACTGAGCTATTTCAATTGAAGCCGACGTGATGGCTCATCGTTTGGTGACGGTCACGTGTCAATTATAATCATCAAACGAGCACAATGCAAAGTGCATGAATTTTGACACCCGTTTTCCAGGCAATCACACGCGGCCGGTGTCGTGCAAACCTCAAACTGTAATTTAAGTCGTGTATAATCGAAAAATGAGATATTCAGTTTGCTTTCAGAGCTTTCAACTTCATCATTTTTGAGTTAGTGTGCACGACCCAAAATGTGCAGAACTTCAAAATCAAAAGCAGCCTGCAACGTTACGTCCCAAAATACACTCAAATCATTTGCCAACGCCTCCCAAAAAAGGATTTAGAAGTATTTGCAAAGACGTGAGTGGTCTCTAGATTCAATTGCTGATAAGTATAATCAATTGCGGTCTCAAACAACCATGAATTGCTTGTATTCCACAAATTGAAGACTACGGCAACCACGATCCGTTCTCTACCGGTATCCCTTACTCACAGTGGCTCGCCAACAACGACTTTTTTGAGAGACAACGCCGTCTCTTGTAACTTTTTTGGTGGTTTAGTTAGAATTCCGACTCTTGTAACTTTTTTGGTGGTTAAGAATAAACCACTAGTGACGCGTGTATTGGAGCCACCAACGCCACCCTTGACTTGGGGTCCATTCTAAGCACGTAATCACGTCACACGATATCGGATCTAAGAACAATGACGGGGTACTATCAATGGAATTTATGATATTGCCTTGACATAGAGATTAATGAAACATCTACCAGAATAATCAGCGATAACCCCGCAATTATATTACCCGTCCTGTGCTCATAGCCACCCCATCGGTTAGACGTACCCTTCAAACGACGTATCTTGCCGCCTATCGAAAAAGTTAGATCTGGGGTAAATTGCCATTCCTGGAATAAATCCGTTAACTGTCGATACTATGGTACCAATAAATTTTAAACCAATAAACTAAGCCAAATAAAGTAAGAAGCAGCCCTTCTCTGATCGATAGACTTTCGCACGCAGCTACGACGGTTTGGTCATTAGGGTCGTGGTTGTTAGGCGAGGGGGTGTTAGTCCTGCACACAAGCAGCGATCACAGTCTCACACCCATATCATTGTCTTGTACACCATCGACACCACTGGCGTCCGCCCCCCCCTTTGTCGATAGCCGTGCCACTTCCGATAATCCCGAAATTGTGCTTGACTTTATAAGCGTGTGCACTGCCGCTGTGATTATATCTCGTTGACTCTAACGTGTTGTTTGCCGGTGACATCATAGCCATGGACTCCGCTCCCTCTCTTCTGCCAGTGTCGTCCGACGGCTACGACTCGCTGGCTCCAGCCACCCCGAAACCAGCATTGCTCAGTCCCATCACCACGCTGCTGACGGATACAACCCCGTTAAGCGATGACTTCGCCCTCTACGACCTGGATCAGGCGTCCCATCTCAGTCTTAGCGACGCCCGCCAGGCCAGCCCCACCCGCAAACGAGTGAAGAAAAAGGAAGGCAGCCCCACTCTGAAGAAGAAGCTGTCTCGACGCAAACTGCAGGCGCTGCAGCCAGGGCTGGGGTACTCGCTGGTGCCGGCGGCGGGCAAAATCTTCCGCAATCTCCTCATCCTCGAAGAACTGTTGCGGGGACAAGTGGTAGAACAACGGGCGTTACGGAGGAAATACCTCACGTTTCTTGCCGTGTTGTGCCTGCTTATCGCCGGGATCTCACACCATTTATACTTTATCGACCCCGAAATGTCGTCTAAGGGTACCATGCGTGTCATTCTCCAATTCATCCTTATTGCGTTGATGGTGACGTTGCTCTTATACCACTTACTGGGGGAATACCAGAAGACGATTGTGCTTCCACGAAAGTTCTTGTCAAGCACTAATAAAGGGTTGCGACAACTTAACGTCAGGCTTATGAAAATCAAAACCTCATGGCTGGACGAAGTGCCCGACTTGTTGCGCGAGGTACTGTTGGTGTTCATCACCTACTGCCTCAACACGTTGCACTTTGTCTCCCCCAAAAGCAAAAACAATCGGCATCTGAAGCTTGAAGTGTTTTTAGTGACATGCCAACTGCAATGCCAGCCCCGCATCGGCGTCACCGACGTCAAGTTGGTCCTCAATGCGCGGGTGTTCAACACTGATATTCGCGAGGGATGGGAAGTCTATCGCAATGAGTTCTGGATCAAGGAAGGCATACGCCGGCGTCTGCGCTTACTTGAATTCACTAAGGAAAAACTGGAACGGTCTCGTCGCGACCGAACGCTCCCCGTCCCCGTGGCCCCTACCGAAACCTAGCTTTGATAGTTATGTTGAGGTTGGTTTAGGATACTTAGGTTCAATTTACAAGTCATGAAATGTCTCTGGAGAGGTCGAATGCTCTTACTAAAACACAGGTGAATTATAATCTACCTGCTGAGACCAATTGTGTCTATTCAGTGTCTAAATGTTTAGTGACTCACAAGGCCCAGGGAGGGGGGCCTTCGTTCTTGTACGCTTCCTGGAACGACTTTTCCAGCTCGATTTGCTTGAGCCACTTTTGCACGTTGGGGCCAACAGGACCAAGCTTGCCTCCAACATAGATCGCCACCGGCATGTGGTTAATGATGTCGGCGGCAGTCAAGTGGTCGCCAACAAGGTACTTGCTGCCCTTAGCAGCTTGCTTAGCCAACACGGTTTCGAGGTAGTTGATCGCCTCTTCGGCGTGAGGGGAGAACACCTTCGTGGTGAGCTCGGAGTCGGCCCACTTGTAGGCCTTGTTGACAATCAACGGCACAATCTCGGCGATCAACGACCCTTCCGACCAGTGGAGGTGGAAGTCGACCTCTTCAAACTCCTCGGGCGTCTTCCCCAGCAACTTCTTGTCGGTGTCGAAGTGGCGCAAGAGGTACGAGATGATGTGGCCCGATTCCTCCAACACCACGGTGCGGCCGTCGGTGTACTTCGCTTCGGCCAAAGGGATCTTGCCGTAAGGGTGGATCTCCTTCAAGTGGGGGGCCAGCTTCACCGTTTGCTTCACTTCGTAAGGTAACCCGAGCTCAATGGCGAGCCAGATGATCCGGGCGCCACGGGTCGAGGGCACCCAGTGGATGATGAGTTTCTCAAGGTTAGCCATAATGAGTAGAAGAACCAATTGAGTGGGTGTTTGATCAACTTATATAGTAAAAAAATCACCTGTGGCGGGCCTGTGGTCGGCGCGCTGTAAGGGTCTGGAAGTCAATTGCTGATTAATTCAGCGAGTTATGTCGAAAATTTATACTCAGAGAAACGGGGTCAGACGTAGACCCGGGTTGAAAGATGTTCAAAGTGAATTTCAAAGTCCGGCTACAGTATAGGCTGGCCTTAATGGGCCTGTCTGGTACAAATGAGTGGAGGCGACGACAAATGGTTCACGTGACCGGAGGGAGATTTTACACGCACGTTGTGATCTTGACGTATGCTTGTTTTAAGGGGGGGGCAAATACGACCGGACTGGTGAGGCGACGATCTAGCCTAGTAGCTGGTTAGCAATTACCAGTGGGTTGATGCCATATCTGACAATGTAGTCATACCCAGAAGATTAGTGTCTCTTAAGTCTATCCCATTACTAGTATACACATTACAACGATTGGAACTCGTCATTGTTGGTGTTGACGTAGGCGTAGCGGAACTTGTTGTCCTCTTCCACCTCGGGCTCCTTCGGTTGCGGCGGCTTCTTCAGGTACCCGTTCAGTTGCGTCTTCTCGTTCTTGTCCTTCAACAAGCCCGCCTTCTCGTTCATGATGATGGCCAATTCTTGCAATCTTGTGCGTTGAGGCTCAGTCGAGGCGTTGAAGTTGATAAAGTTGCCGGAAATGGTGCCGGAAATGTCGTGAGCCAACATCTTGCTGACAATCTCTTCGACGGTGTCGCGAGGGAGTTCAAAGATCAGCGCCAACTTCGGAAGCGACAACTTGGTGTAGATGGAACGGTAGCTAAACACATAAGTGCGCAAGCCTTCGATTTGTAACTGGTGTTTGAGCATAGCCAACAACTGCTGGTTGTCGGGGAACAACCGCCAGATCTTGATCGACGACAACAAGTTGTAAGCCTTGTGCCAGTCACCCTTTTGCAACGCAATCAGTGCGTAGACAATGTGGTCCTTAATTGACTCGGGAGGACCAGTGAAGAACTGGCGCTCGTGGAACTCAAGCTTCGACTTGAACAGCTTCGCCGGAACCTTCAGCTTCTTCGTCAGCGTTTCCTTTTCCGCCGCCGCCAACGCGGGGATTTCCAACAACAACAGCAGCGTCATGTACACGCACTCGAGCAACTCGAGGTTGATGTGCATGTGGAAGGGCAACAACTTTTGCTTTTCGACGGTGGTGGCTTGGTTGGGGTACTTCGTCAGGAACCCTTGGCCCAACAACTCTTTCAGGCGTTGCTGGTTGATGATTTCGTTCAAAATGCGGTGGGATTCGGCGATCTGGCCCTGGCGGAACGCACACAACCCAAGTTGGACAAGGGCCCGGTTGTAGGCCACCTGCAACAGCGAGTCCATCAGGTTGATGTCGTTGTAGATCTTCAGGTCGAGGAACAACGACATCGCCCGGTCAAAGCGGTTGTTGACGGCGTAGTAGTAGATCAGAAGCAAAAGCAGCTGGGTGGGGTACATCGGGTTGGCGTGGTGGCTCAAGTAGGTAGCCAACGAGTCGACAAGCTCCTGCGCCAGCGTCCCCTTGACGATGTTCAGCTTGATGGTGCCCACGGCCTTTTCGTTGGCCTCGATCACCTGGTCAGGCTTGTAGTATACGTGTTCCAACCGGCGGGCGACAATGCGGCCCAACTGTTCCGCCGACAGCAGCTTGTCGGCCGGGGTGATGCGTTCGATGTATTGTTGACCTCTCACCACCAACTGGTACACCTTCGACTCGTCCTTAAGTCTGGCGACGTATTCGATCGAGTGGGGGTCGGTGTTTTGCAACGACCGCAGGAACTCGTCGTCGAAGCGGTCGATCAACGACGCCACCAGCCCGTAGATGACTCTGACGCCGTCGGCGTTGGCCTCGGGCTCGATGTCCAAGTCGTCGGTGGTGTGGCCGTATTCACTGAGCTGGTAGGTGTCGACACACAGCTCCAACAACGCCAACATGTCGTTCAAGTTGCGGTGGTTGGCGTTCCAAAGACCCAACAGCATGTACAGCTGGTTGGTGGAGACGTCGAACCGGATCAGCAACAACATCTGGTAGATGGCGATCTTCTCGAACGTGGTGCCCTTTTCGGCGTAGTCGGCCAATAATTGTTCCAACGTGGCGATCTGCTCGTATTTGTCGATGTTCTTTTTACCCCGGGTTTCGGCGATGGCCTTAAGCGTGGCAAACACCGGGTGGCCGGCGCCAGTGGTGGTCTTGGTGTCGGTGGGTTGAGGAGTAGACTCGACATGAGGACGCACCGGCTCGTCGCTGTCGAAACGGTCGGGGTCTTCGAGGTACAAGTCGTACAATTCTTGGTGTTCTTTGATGGCCTTACGCACCCGCTGGCGCACGGTGGTGAACGCCTTGGCCTCTTGGGCGCTGAGGGTCTTTTCGTTCTTTTCGTTTTCTTGCACTTCGTTGATGCACAACTCCAAGCCGCCCAAGCACTTGATGTACTGGTTGGGCACCAGGCCGAGGGTCAGGTTCTGGGCTCGGGTGACGAGCTTGTTCAACCGGTCCAAATCGGTGAGCACCAGCGTGAAGTTGTTTTGCCGTCTGGCGACGTTGATCTGCTCGACGACGTCCTTGATTTCGTCGACCAACTTTTCCTTGGCCAGCTTCACCACCTTGCGGTCTTCGTCGGAGTCGGAGTCGTCGCCGTGGCCGCCTTTAAGAAACGCCTTCTTCAAGAAGTACGCCGGCCCCGCGGGACGATCCTCGTCGTCGTCGGACAGCGAGTCCAGATCGTCATCCGACGTCGGGAAGTCACTGTCGTCCGAAGACAGGAGAAGCTCCTCCTCGGACGTGGAAAGGAGATCTTCCTCTTCACTGGAGTCCAGGTACCCACTAACAAAGAATCGGGACATGTGGTAAAAATTTTCACTGCGCGCACAAAGATAGTTTGGTGAGGGATGAGCGACGGCGGGCTAGACCCCCGGGCATGTCTCAGATTGTCCCCGAAAATTTACCTAATCGTAATGAAAAAAATAGTTTCGAATGGGTTGGAGGGAATTGGGTTGTGATCCGTTCACATTGTGAAATAAATTTTATGACGTGGTTGGGTGGCGATAGCTTGGGTTCGCACGGCTGTATCAACTGAGGTTAATGAGAACAGAAGCGGGGAGACGGAAAGGATGAGCATAGACAGGGATTTAAAGAGAATACGAGGTAGCAGAAACACTATTGGCGAACGAGATGTACGTATTAGTTGTGTTGGCATTATTGTATCGTTAGTTGAGTTGAATAATCACGCCTGGAGGTAGTCGTCATCTCACACGACCTCGTACGAGGGTAGCTGGCAACTGTGGCAATTTTCGCACAGGCTCAGCAGCGAGGCTAGCTATGTATCATCAACGGCATCAATGGTTGTAGTTTAAAGAAAATACCACGTAGGTCGGACTCTTCAGTGTGAGTAATCGATAACTCGATGTCAAAGGAATTCCACTTAAGGAATGGTACCTCACTAGGGCTCAGTGGTTTGTTCGGGGTCATCGAGAGGGTACCGCACCAACGGAGCGGTGTATACTCCCGAATCAGTAGCGACACCGCCACCAAGACTGCCCAACTGGGTTGCTTGAGTAACGCTTTTCCAGTTGGCGAGGAGGTAGGCCACTTTGTCGGCGCCCGACGCCATGCGTCCGAGTTCGGCCACCATCGACTCAAGCCCATCGGCAAGCTGCTGGGTACCGCCAAGGATCTGTTCCAACTGGCGAAGCTCCTCCAACTTCTGAAGGTAGAGCTCGTTCGTCAGCGATTGCGCCATCTAGTAACGGTGGATCACTGATGCAATGGGTAGGGGTTGTTATGGGTACGCGTCCAGCTAAGGTCGTGTCAGACACGATCTGATAACTGTCAAACAAAGAAAGAATGGGTAAGGCTATAAAACATCTACTAACAAGTATTGTATAATTTGAGTGAATATTCCTATTTTAAAAGAGGTCAAATCTAGTTTGTTTTTGCCAATTCACAAAAATATCCAATTTATCGATGAAGGTAATCAGACTTGAATGAAAACAAAATTCCCAGAAATGAACTGATTGTACCATTTACTAATCGGTATCAAAGTTAATCCCAAATTGTCTATTATCCGTACATGCATTACACCAACTTGACACTTCTCGAGAGGTTCTTCTTGATACCCGTCTTTTCCCCCTCGTAAGGACCGCGGGCGGCGTCGGCGTCGTAGACTGCCCGCGTCGACTTGAGCTTCTTCTTCGCCTTTTCGTACTGCTTCCGCTTCTTGACACGGGCGTTGCGGTACTCCTTCTTCCGGTGCGGCGTGAGCCCCTTGTTCTTGAGGATCTGGTAGTTGACCGCCCGCTTGCCGTCGTCGCCGAGCAGCTCCATCACCTCGGCGAGCTTGCCCTCCTTCATCGCCTGCTTCGCCGCCACGTGGGCCTCCTTCCGCGCCTGTTTCTTGTGGTCGCGGGCCTGCTTCACCTGGTCGTAGTAGTCATCTTCACCAACTTCACCCTGGCCATCGCCATGGTCACTTTCGTCATCGTCGTTACCAAGGTCACCACCGCCGAGCCCGCGTTGCCGGGCTTCCTCAAGAAGCCGCTGTCGGCGTTCAAACTCTCTTTCCTTGTAGGGGATGTCGTGGTCGCCACCGACATCGACGTGGGCGGCTTGGCGTTGTTGCGCCTTGTCGATCTTGGAGGTGTAGAACGAAAGTGCCTTCTTGCGGCGTTGTTTGTCTTCGTCGTCAACAGTGGTGGCAAACTTGTCGACAGAGGGTAACGTGCGCTGCTTAGTGGTATCAATGGTGAATTCAGCAGTGTCAGCTTCAGCCTCGTCAGCTTCCAGTAGGTCGTCAACGTCTTCGTCATCTTCTTCTTCTTCGAGAACTTCCATTTCTTCATCTTCTTCGGGTGCTTCCATGTCTTCGTCAACAATTTCTTCTTGTTCAACATGGTCGAGGGAGTCATCGTCAAACGGTTCCACCGCCTCGTCGGGGAGTTCCAGCGCCTGGCGCCACACCTCTCGCGCTTGGAGAAGCATCGGCATCACCGGCAGGTCCTTCATCGTCGTAAACAGGTCCCCCTGGGCGAGATTATCGACGAAAAGAGCAAAGTACAGCGACACCGTGCCCAAGTAACTGCGGAGAGCGGCAACTTTGGCAGTGACAAGGTCGTTAGCAGGGAGAGCTTCAAGCTGGTCGAGCTGAGGCTGCAACTGGACCATCTCCTTGACCAACGGCATGAACTCAGGGAACATTTGTTTTAGAAGCCTCAGCTTATCTTCAGTGGCCATCTCGGCGGCATCGCGGATGCTAAACACCGTCGCCAGCTTTTCCAGCAGCTCCTTCACCCGCTGCCACTCCTCTTCCACCTCTTCGTCAACGTAATCGTCCATGGCGAGGTCCTGGAGGTGGCGCTTCTGCTGTTTGAGCGCTTCCTCGGTGCCGTCGGCGTCGTCACCGCCGTAGACGTCGTTCCACGCCGCCGCGGCGTCGTCGTCGTCTTCGTCAACTTCACCGTCTTGCTCTTCGTCTAAATTGTCGTCTTCGTCGTCTTCTTCGTCGTCGTCGTCGCTATCGCCGCCGTGGGCATCGCCGTTATCGAGGGCAAGCACCTCTTCCTCATCGTCGGAGTAGTCGCTGGCGTCGCTGTGACGAGCATACTCGCCCGCCTGCTCCAAGAGGATGCGATTGCGCTGCTGGTCGAAGGCGTCGACGTCGTCCAAGTCGCTGCTCATCGCGGGGTCGTTCTGAGTACGGGGGGGTTCCGATGCGATATGTGCGTGCGATGAGGGTGGCTAACAGCGATGATCGAGGAGGCAGAGATGAGAGAAAACGGGGGTGATTTTGAGACTTTTAGCTAGTAAACACGGGTTATTTGCGTCGCTAGATGCGATTACAGTAGTTGATGTAAATTTTGCTGGCCACGGGAGTGGTGTAGCCCGGGTATTACTCTCATTAACAATACATCCTTATACGAAGAATTTGGATTCAACTGAAACGCCATCAAAACCAAGACCTAGATGACACAATTATAACGTCTAGTTTCTAATTAAAATCGTGGTTAGTGGTCGTCACCAACTACCGTTTGGGGTTGCACACGTGACCGCGATATTTAGACGGTGGCAGCAAAAAAAAACCACATCACCGATCATGTCTGGTAAGTAACTCGATTGCCAAACGTCTCCACTCAATGACCCGCTACTAACCGTTCCAGTTGACTTCACCGCCGTGGCGCAGCAATTCTGCGACTTCTACTACCAAACTTTCGACCAGGACCGCAGCCAGTTGGGCAACTTGTACCGCCAGGACTCGATGTTGACGTTTGAGACGTCGCAAGTGCAAGGCGCCGAGGCTGTGGTGGAAAAGTTGAAGTCGTTGCCCTTCAGCAAGATCATCCACAAGATCTCGACCCTTGACGCCCAGCCGGCGTCGCCCAATGGCGACATTTTGGTCATGGTCACCGGCGAGTTGCAATTCGACGAGGAAACCCTGACGCAAAGATACTCGCAAGTGTTCCACTTGATCCCCGAGGGCCAGTCGTACTACGTGTTGAACGACATCTTCAGATTGAACTACTCGTAGTTTTTAATAAATATCATCGGTTTGTATCAGTTAGGTTTGCGCCTCCTTTAAGCCACGAGCGTAAGCGATGGAAATCATGGGATTAATTTGGGAACAGAAACGACTTTATAAGTTGGTGTATCAACTCATTAATAGCCCCGAGCCTCTTTGTAGGTGCTGGTGATGGTCTCCTTACCGCGCACTACCATTATCGACGACCATTTTAATAACAGACGTGCTGATGAAGCCATTGGCTAGGTTATTTCGGTCGGCTTTGTTTGCAACCAATTCCACAGATGACGTGAAGAATACTGGGATTGGGAAGGTTACTTTGGAGTGAACTGGCATCATTGTGGGGATGAACTCTTTATTCATTGCCTGTGTCCCCTAAGTTGCCATTTGAACTGGTTTCTACCATGCTGGAGATGCTAATGACCATGGGTAAAAATGGAAACACACTACTGGTGTCAAATTTGTATTGTTGCCGCATGGGTCTGTTCTTAACGACAACCGGTTTGTTGGCCTGGGATACTCATACAAGCATAACGAAGCAAGCTGTA
Organism: Diutina rugosa; assembly: GCF_008704595.1. Taxonomy (NCBI): domain Eukaryota; kingdom Fungi; phylum Ascomycota; class Pichiomycetes; order Serinales; family Debaryomycetaceae; genus Diutina; species Diutina rugosa. Next base: position 14,811 of record NW_022995148.1, on the reverse strand, counting down.
CCGCTGACGACAACAACACTGATTTGAATTGAGCTCATAGATAAATGACTCAAAAGTCTATGTGGAGCTCCCTAATAGCATCACCTAAAGCAACTGTTTGGAGAGGGAGTCAATTATATGGCTCTGACTTCTCTTGACTGGAAAATGACAAACCCTTGGAACGTGACCGTGATGGCATTGATAGTAACCGATAGAGTTATGGATAATGCATTCATTGCGGAACCAATGACTACAGATTCATTACCTCTTTGACCGTTCTTTATGGTGGAAATGAGATACTTAACCTTCTTTTACGCGCAGGATCATAAACACATTCAATCACTAAATACTGAGAGTTGGTTCCGGTGCTGGAACTGCTTACGTTTCCCAGATGGTCTCGGGGAGAGTGCTTGTGATCTCTTCAAGTGGGACCTTCAGCCGGGGCAAAGACAATCCAAAGGCGGTTCGGTTTGTATAAATGGGCAAGGATTCAGTAGTTCCTCGGAAGTACACAGCTACTGGAACCGCTCTGCTGCGAGCAATGGAGTCACCAAAGTTGACAGTGAGGTCGTGGGGAAACGACGACCAGTCAATTTGCGCAATGGAGTCCATACGCGGTGGCCGTACCAGATACACCAGAGGTTTGGCACCGTTAGGGTCCGGGGGAGCGCCCTTCCACCCAGGGTACTCGTACTTCAATGGCGTAATCCTCGGGTAAAACTCGACGTCCTTAACAAAGTGATGCACATGTGTTTCAAGGTCCACAACCTCGTAGCCCTCGGACGAAATCCCCACAAATACCCCCATATATCCTGGTCTGGGGTAGGGGAGAGCAGAATCAGGTTCACCCTCCCGGTAGGACACGAGGCACCCGAAGGTTTGGTAACTAGGTGGCGCCGGGATACTGTTGGAAAACTTTTGAAGCGGCAGGCGTAAGCTTCTTTGCGACCGCCAATTACTTCCCTGCTGCAGAAGCTTCAGCGGCGAACCGTACATGATATTGTGAGTGTTGACAAAGTGGATTGCCGCAAATTGTGCAAACAGTGTGGGAAGCCCCAGCGAAATAAGTAATCTTTTCGACCGCTTCACGATCAATCGCTCCAATTCAGGCCGAGCAGTTACAGCAGTCTCGTCGGTCACGACAATATGAGCCCGATCGTAAGCCATTTTCCAGCAGAGAGCATCAAACTCTTTATCATCAAGGTGGCCATTTTTTTCAGAGAGGCCCACGTACCGGTCAATAAATAGCTTTGTGTTCGGGTTAGATAACCTGGTCCAAGCATCCACATCCTCTCTGGAGATGGTAAGAAGTTCCTTGGACTTGGAAGCCCTTACCAAAAGGACCTTTCCAGGGCGGCGTTCACGAAATGCGTCGTTGATGAGATTATGCAAAACCGAAAGGCAGCCGTATTTTTGATCGACATTCCGCAAGTAAAGAAACCCACTGCCAACTTCCTCAAAGCAGATAGTCATTTCAAGTTCCAGTGGCTCAGTCTTTTTTATCTCCGACGTTGTAGGAGGGAACTTGGGGGAGTTGAAAACTTCGACAAAGAAAGTCAACACAAACCCCCGAGAGGATGGGATGCCGCCCGAAAGTCGAGGTTCGGTAGCATATTCACGACACTCGCCACAATCAACGGGGGTGATGTCCTTCGTCTTGATCTCAGCACATAAGAAGCCCTTGAAGGTAGCGATAATTTGAGTTTGATCAGCATGAGCGAATAAAGAGTGCAAACACTTGTTCATCATGACGAGATTTCTTTGGGGGTCCGCATTGTCAGCGTAATCTGCGTCGGTCGGCATTTCTTGGTTAATACGGCGTACCTTAACGTCAGTAAGCCGACACCACTCGGCACCGAATACGTCAATGTCGACCGGAGCCTTGATTGTCAAGAGAAATTGGCCTTGGATACGGAACACCCACACCGAGCCATGTTTGGAGTGGCTAAATTGGTAGTGGCATATGCTGTACGAAGTGAACTGGTAACCTGCCGAAAGCAATGCTGGTAGGCCCACCATTACCGGGTGGCTCTTGGAGGTGGTCGCCTTAGGAACGTACCATGCCAGCACAGGAATGACACTTCCCTTGTTGTCGGTGAAATTGATAATCCCCGAACCCTGAGCCTGTATGATATTGGCATTTTTCGTCAAACTGTACAGGTACGGCGGGTGTTTACGTGAAGGCGGGATGTATTTGAACGATGGCTGATCAAGATCGACGTCCAACAAGTCTTTGTCCAACACGTAGCAAATGGAGGTATGCTTGCTGAAATAGGCAAGCGGGCCGTGTTGGAGAAGAACATTTTCCGCTTGTTGAACCGTTTGCGGTTTCACGTCGCCGCCAAAGAGCCGGTCACCACCTTCGTAAGGTGTCTCAGAAGCAATTGACCCAACTTGAAACGAATAATGACTCAGTAAGTGGAGGTTTGATTCGCTCAACAGGCCGGAACTGACCTCTGGAGGCGGTTCCCTTAACGTGCCTCCGGTTGGTGCACTCGAGAAACTCGACTGGCGACGTTTTCGAGGCTTTCTCCCCGAACCGTGTTTCTTGGGAGGCATTATAGATGCAAAATAGCAACATCCTGATCATTTAAATTGTCCGAGAGCGCCATTTTACAGCCCCTTAGATTCAATGCACCGTGCAGAACGGTTTTATTGAAGGAAATTGGAGAGAAAAGCGTAAGTTAATGATGTTGGCATGAGCATATCAAAAGGCATTGGCTAATTCATAGAAAATCAATTTTCAACTTCTGCCTATCAGTTAGACTCACAGGTTAATGAGGTTGTTACATTATAAAGATGGCATAACATGGGTACTGATTGCGGATTGTTAACGTTCGAGCCACAGAGCACTCGCTTGTAAACACTAACGACTCATCGACGCCCGCAATCATTAGGAGCTCTGTCTCAATATATATTCAGCTTCTGTTATCACCCTAATTGTAGAATGTTTAGCATTCGCTATAATGGAGTCCAATTTTGGATACCATTGGGGCAGGCTATCACGATAGACTGGTGACAGTAAGGCTTAGATTAGGAGATCAACATACATGGTAGTGGTGGTGTAGCGTATCGTTTGGTTCTACCAAAACTAATCAGCGATTTATAGTTGGATGGTTGGGCGCATACATCGATGCAAGTGTGTGGAATTTGTCTGTTTATGACGTCACTGGCTGCAAAATTTGAGAAAGCCCAGTGAGTGCGACTGTGAGTTGTGAGCGATTAATACCGCGACCAACATCGTCGATTATAAACTGGTGACATCAAAGCGCAGTGGAAGGTTTTCATAGATTATAAGGGTGATTCAAGATGACGGATAAATGGCTACGAGATGAGGTCAATTTTCAAATTTCATGTATTACTAATTATACCGTTAGTCTTCAGGTAATTTATAAAACCCAACTTTGGGTGTGTATATTTACGTTGAGTTCCCCAGTGTCTTTATAAGCACACTTGCCCCTTGGTGGATATGACGGGCTATACCAGTTAAGTATGTTTGCGCGACTCGCCCCCTTTCCGAGAGGAACCACACGGTCACTATATAAGTCGACGTTGATGTGGTTAGGATTGTCGATCGGCAAGCCGATGTTTACTGGGCTAACCACCACTGGGAGTGAGGTACGGCCGTCAGAATCTGAGACCAGATAGTCATCCTAATGGACCGTCTGTTAATCTCCATCCGCGTATGCGTAGTGTCATCTCCAAGTGGGAGGAGGCCACGATAAGGTGGCCATCCACCACTGAGTCCTCTCCATCCTCTTACAAACTTCGTTCCACAGGCGGGCGAACATGGCAACCTTGGCGCCATGCCACCTCGCGGTTAGAGTCCTCACAATTCGCCCAAATTCCCCGACAGCATACTCGGGGCCTTCCTATAGTTCGGCTTGCTCGTCTTTACTGTGGTCCTCAGTAAGGGAGGTATGAAGAGGGGTCTCAGCCCGGTAGCGTCAGCAACAACAACTTCAATCGGTATCAAGGTAGTGCTCTAACCTATAGGAGGAGGTGAGCGGTGATCAGCAAGCGTCATCGTAATATGCCAGACCAATGGATCTCATTGGCCAATGGCGGGTGGTCAAGCGTTGGAGTCACCTGTAGAGTGTAGGGCCCATTCGCTGAAGTGAGTAGTGGTTGATAAATGAAGAACATAGTGGCGGGAACTGGGGTTTTTATGTCCCAAGGTCAAGCAGCCCTGTTCGACAGCCAGCCATCCGGGAAATTAATTAAAAGTGTTACCCTCCTTTACCACCGCCTCGCATTCGCCATTGTTCTCGTTGCCAACGCGACCCGCAGCATCGTCTAAATCAAGATGAAATCGGCGATCGTCGATGTTCCCAAAAGACTGAAGATGTCAGTAGATAAAGTACCTTTGAACAACTCTTTACCAACTTCCCTGGTGCCAATCACTTAAAAATTGAAGGAGAAACACCGTCTTCATCACCTTGGCAGGTCATAAATTAGGGGGCTCGGTTGGAATGTTGACGAAACAATGAGGATACCCCCGCATGATGAGCCAGCCATCGTCGTCAGCGCCACCCATTATTTGCGAAAGCAGGAGTAGTAACCTCCACAAAGTGAAAGAACATGGGAACGGTGTCACGGTTTCAGCAACTTCTTCACCATTCTAGGCTAAGATGTGAGTGACTGTTGGTTTGCTAACACCGCCAGACTCCAGGAGTCAAGTGAGTAGCCAAAATTTTCGTGGTGGGGCTTTGGTGCATGCTCGTCTAGTGGACGACGATGTAGTGGGGAAATGGCGTGTTGACAATGCAGCCAACTTTGGAAGGTAAACGGGGCGGATGCTGGTAACCAACTTTAAGGAGTCTTGGCACGGAGACCGCTCGATTTGGCACTGGACATGGGCCCGTAAATTCATGGACTGGGAGTTGGTGTGCCTCCAATTGTTCGTCAACAAAGCAGATTGTAGGGCCAAGCACCTTGTCAGTAGATCTTTTATACCCATAAATGTTCAATTGAGGGAACAGTCAGGCGTTGTAGGTGGCTCACACCTTCAATTTTGCCATGGCGCTGATAGTAGGCTCGTAGTAGCGTTGGTCCCGCTAACAGTGCGGTGGATCTTGTACTTGAGGACCACACGACAATGTCCAAGATCTATATCAACACCAATATCTTAAAAGAGATTATCAGTAGTCGACAAACCATAAATACTTCTTTTATTGGATATACTACAATTTACTAAGGATCTTGTAGCAAACTCATTTGTAATATCACAATTCAAATGCGATTGACGTCGAGGAGGGGATTGGGCACCTCATGAATATGGTGTTATCGAACTAGATGGTGGTTTTAGTAGCTATTCAACACGGATATTGATTTTTGGGATTATGCTATTTACTAGTGAGGATATTTTAACATCTCCTGAATGAGATAAGTTCGGTTATCACGAAGAACCTTATTTGCAGATGTATAAGACCTCAACCACGAAGTGGCGAAGAGAGCACCACTTCATTTCAGTACAGTATATCGGGTTGGAGCGTGGTGATAAATGGGAAGTTGCTGTACTGGCGCAATCATTGATTGCAACACACTCGTAGCTTCCTCGAGGGTGAGCACACTTCCATATTTCAGGACTAGATCCCTCAGCACACCTGCTCTTGTCATTCATGGAAAACTTGGACCAGGCCAGAAGTCGTCGTGTCGTTAGGCCGTCGCTAAATGCCAGGGCGACGACCACGTTTCAGTCAGCATGACGTTTTCAACACTAAGTGCTCTTCTTATCGTGCATTTCCTTGCTCCACTTGTATATGTCACGCTTCAAGCGGTCGGATCGCACAAGCCCGTTGCGGATGGTGGTCAAGTTCTTGATGTATTCGTGTTGTCTCTGGATCAGTACTTGGAGGTAGTTGATGAGCTCCTCCTTAAGGACGTCATCGTCGGCCTCCAGGGCGCGCTGATGGGCGTCGTAGCGGGTCAATGCCTCGGGAAGAGCGAAAAACGGGTCGTTGCCGTCTTCGTCGGTCTGCGGAGGCTTATCGTCGGTGAGACCGTGGTTGTACTTTGGAAGCCCCAAGTGGTCGTCCAAAAGGTAGTACCAGTCCTCGCCGTTGAGCACTTGAAGCAACTTATTGAGCCAGTTCAAATTGGTTTGCTCCACCTCGATCAACTCGATGAGCTCCATAGCCATCAGGTTAAAGATCGGCAGTCGGTAGGTCCGCGACGCCGCTGGGTGCAGCACAATCTCCAGCGGGTGGTTTATCGGGGCAAGGAGCTCGCCGATGGCCACTTGCTTGTAAGGGTGGTCGATATCGTCGTCATCGTCGTCGTCGTCGCCACCTTCGTCGGACGCGGCTTCGAGCGCCGACGGCTCGAACGTCTGGTGCCATTTGCGCTTGCGATAGCGATTGGAGCGGTCGACGGCCTCCAGCAGCCACACAAGGTAGTTGCGGCCGTCGTACTCGACGGCGTGGGGGTGGAGCGCCGACGTGGCTTCGATGACCTCGGCCACGGGGCCCTCGGCGGCGGCAAGCTTGTGGCCGCGGTTCAGGCTGCCAATGGAGTCGAGCTGCGACTCGGGGTCCAGCAACACCCTCTGCTTGAACTGGGAGATGATGGCGAGGTGGTGGTGGTCCATGGCGGCGGGGTGAGGGTCGACGATGGTGGTCAGTGCGCGGCCACCAAAAAGTGGGGTGCCCTGAACCCATTAGACCTGGAGTCTGTGAAAATAGGGTCTATCCGAGGTAACTCAAAAAGATGGTTTTGTAAATTTAGACTAGGTATGGTTTCAGCAAATTGAATTCAATTTTTTGTGGTTTTTCTCTCTTGCTTGGTCTAAGGCTGAGCATTGACTATAGCAACAACGATCGTTATGTCTGAACAATGTGTTCGGTATGAGCTGCCGACTTTAACCAGTGAACTCTGTGTCTGCTGTTTTACTGTTTTAAATCAGGTCTTCAGGCAATCGTAAAAGCATATGATAACGTCTAGTTTTATTCTGATCTACCGTGATCCCACACTCTCTTATCTCAGGTGATGTCTCAATGTCAACTTTACCGGTCACCAATGCCACCATTATCGGCCTCCACGCAAACATCAGCTGCTTCAACGTTCGCTTGTCTTGTCTACACGGTTGCTGAGGTTGGTGGTTACGACCCCCGAGGGCGCCTTACCCGTCTCACTGGGCGAGCAATAACTGCACCTAGCGAACGACGACGCCATTCACGTGTGTCGCCGATATCCGCCTGGTTCGTGTGCGGAAGTGGCTGTCGCTATACCTGTATAGTTCACCAACTGTTCGTCGGAGCCGCCCTGGGGAGTCGTTCGCCCCCTGCCTCACAACCGTCGATTTGCCACCCTCACTACCAGCGCCATGCTGAGCCTCACCTACTTGGAGGTGTACAACAGCCACAATGGCCACCATGTCAGGATACCCAAGCCTGTCCGCTTCCATCTGGTCGGCGAGTTCAAGCTGTTCGTCGCCCTGAGCTTCGGCATCGCCGACGACGCCAACTTGTTCTTGCTCACCCTGTTTGGCATCCGCCTCAACTACGGCCTCGTCAACGAAGTCCTGGACGTCTACGTGTTTGATCGCCTGATATTTGCCGTCACCGGCCTGACCCCGGCCCCGGAACTGGCGCTAGTGGGCGACGAGGCGCCCCCGCCACCGTCACCGCCTACGGACCCTCGTCACCAGCCGGGGTACGCCAAAACGGTGTATATTGACGGCCAGCTGATTGCCAGCGCCGCCAATGATGTCGTGAAACAGGTGAACGTCATGTTTACCGCGTTGAATGTCATATTCCAATTTGGCACTAATTATACCCAAGAGATCGACCGCAAGTGGTTTGCGCCCAAACTCCAGGAAGTGAGAGGGCTCAACGATAAGACGCTTGCCGTGCTGTGGAGCCAGCACTTTTCCCGGTTGAAGAAACTACCGCCGGTGGAAATCGCCCCGGAAGAGAAACTAACCCTCCACCAATACCTCGATAGCACCCAGCTCGCCGACGCCGCTAACTACTCTAATACCCATTTGCTGGGGCTCATTGACCATTTCAACCGCATGAACCGCGCCTACCAACTGTGTCTCGCCGACAACTCCGACATCGACGCCGAGATCGCCCAGCTTCGCCAGCTGCTGAGGCAGAAGTTTGCTCATGTCGACGTCGACGAGCTTGTGGCCCAGCTTGCGGCGGCTAAAGACAGCGGCGATGCTGCCAAGGCGTACGAGGCCGCCACCGCGATATATACCCACTACCAGCAGGCGCGCCAGTTTAAACAACACCTCACCACGGCGCTGGCAGCGATCTTCCGCAAAATCGCCCAGGTGCAGATGAAAATGGTGGAAATAAAACAGGCCGTCCAGCAAGTTGGGCTGCTTGACCAGGTGAAACGCGGAGAAAACTTGTTGAGCTTGACCATCGACCTTCCCATGCTTGTCGGGTTTATGATGATTGAGCAACGGCGTCAGTTCGAGTGGCACGACTACTTCGCCGGGGCTATTGTCCTGGCAGTGCTGGAGCAATTGGCGCTGGTGGTGGAGCAAGAACGGCTTTTCCGTCGCACCTGGCGGCGCAAGTTTGCTCCCTTCCTCGAGCTTTTCGTCGACGCCAACCACCTCGATCTGCTGGTGCCGCAAGTGGACATTCTGGTCGGGGGAGGGCAACCAGCCAGGATGGGGCTCCGCGTCCAGGTAGAGCGGAAACACATCACCAACTACATCGCCCAGCTTGAGTACGAGCCGAAGTTTGTCGAGGTTTTAGGCCGCGAGTACCGCGATTTGGTGTCGCGTAACCACCACATGGCGAAGATGAACCGCATCCTTCTGCTGTTTGCCACCGTGGCTCTCGATGACGATACCAGCAACTGGAACGACGACGCCCACCTCATCAAGGGACTCAAGCTGCGCATCAAAAAGCTCGAAAGTCTCCTCCACCAGTACCAATACAAAAACCTCCTGCTGTGGCCGGTGAGCCAACGGGTGGCGGGGCTGACGAGTAACGGCCACAGCTCGCGCCCGACGCCGCTGGTGCAGCGGACGGTGCTGAGTCCGGTGACGACGATGGCGGCCAGCGATGAACGGGGCACCCTGGCGGCGGCAGCGCTGGCGCTCCTCGCCAACCCGAAAAGCGACCCGGTACAACTACTCAAGCGCCACTCGTTGCCGATGCCGCTGCAGCAACTAGACTCGCTGGTGATCGACAAGCATCTCGATAACATCAGATTGCGGCGGTCCAACGAGGAGGTGATGACGCAAAACCACGAGCTTAGCGCCGAAAACGCCGAGCTCAAGCAGCAGTTGGCCGAACTTAAGCTTAAGCACGCGGAAGAAATGGAACAGATGCTGGGGGTGTTTGCCCGCGAGAAGCAGGCGTTGGTCGACAAGCACGAGCACACGGTGACCAAGCTTCAGCGCGAATTGGGCGACGCCAAGGCGGCGCTTGAGGAGGCTCGGCTCGACGCCAAGCTCGACGCTAAGGAACGAGCGCTGCTCGAGGCTAAAGTGGAGTCGCGGGATACCCGCATTCGAGAGCTTGAAGTGGCTGCAGCCACAGCCGCTGCTACCACCGCCGCCACCACTACTACGGAGCAAGAGTCGCTTGAAGCGTACCGGGCGATGAACGCCGACCTTATCGCCAATATGACGGCCAAAGAACAAGAGTTTGGCCGTGAACGCCTGCAATTAGAGCTGGAGATTCGCCAGCTCCAAGGCCGACTTGATGAAATGCTGGAAGACCTTCTGGTGGTGATGGGATCGCAACAACCGACGGAGATCGTCGTCGACCTCAACAACTTGATCATTCTGCTTGCGTCGCGGCTTAAACGGGCGGTGGAGCTTATCCACAGCCAGTTCATTGAGTTTTGCTTAGTGATCGAGCTGATGGGGTTGCTTTTAGTGGAGGACGAAGAGCACCGGTGCCGCATCACACGGGTCAAGGGATTACGAGCGAAGAAAGAAGATGAGCTCGACTCGCCCGCCACTGAGGTCGCGGCCCTGGTGGCGACGTTGATGGAGCTGATGGCCCGCGTCGACAAGTTCACGCTGATGGCGCCGCTGGACCAGAGCTGGGAGGCGATGAAGGAGCACTCGCTCGAGTTGATCGCCGAGTTCAACGCGTTGTTTGGTCCCGAACTGGCGGTCGACCGCGTGGTGCTGTTTTTGGAGTTTTCCGATAACGTCCACCTCCAGGACGATCTGCTCGACCGGCGGTTTTTCCTCAATGCCGTCACTCGCCGGTTCCGCGACGTCGAAGGGTTTGCTAAGCGGCAGAATAAGGAGAATAAGCAGAAGCAGCAGGAGGTGAACCGGTTGGTGGCCAAGCTCAGCCACAAGATCACCATCAGCGGGTTTTCCGTGGGGGACTTGGTGCTATTCCTCCCTACACGCATCGACAGCCAGCCCCAGGAGGCGGCGCCGTGGGCGGCGTTCAACGTGGGCGCCCCCCACTACTTCCTCGACGGCGGCGGCGACGGCGAGTGGATGGTGGGCCGCGTCGAGCTGATTGTCGAGCACAAAGTGACGCTGGAAAACGCCAGCAGCAGTGACGCCAACCCGTTTGCGTTGAGTGTGGGCGTGGTGTGGTACATGATCACTGCGACGAAGCAATGCGGGTAAACGAGATTTACGATATTACATAGGACATAGGGAAATGGGCATACTACGGTGATAACCTCGATGTGAGCGTAGGTAGCACAAATGCGGCGGCAAGGACACTGTATGGACTTTCCGTTTCAGGGCCCCTGGGGATCGCCTCAGTTCACGGAATAACAATAACCCCGACACGAGGGGCCCCCCCCGTCGTAAACGCAGGAATTTTCTGACACAAAACGTCGTGGCTAAGGCGTGCTGGTGCCACTGCAATTTCCGGAGGCAGTTTGGGTTTTGCGGCACAGGTGGATTTTCCAGGTCATTCGCGCTCGGAGATAACTCCCCAAATCGGGGAATATAATCGAGTGGGGGGGGGGTCGACCGGGGCCGCTTATTGCGAGCCCGTGATAACGACGGGGGTGAGCCGAAACGCCCGGCATTCGGCGGGGAATAAGGTCATGCACTAATTACGAGGTGGGCTTATGACGCCGTGTCGGCTCGTGGCTGCCGACACTCACGGCAGCCGCCACTGTCGGAACCAACTTTCCGGCGGGAGCGCGCGCTGGGAGCGATGCTCATCGCTAAGATAATGCGACCCACCCATATATCCCACACCTCCTGACGATGGCGAAGAAAAGAAGGTGCGCCGTGTTGCCCACCAACATCATATTGCTCCAGAACGTGGTGAGGCGGGATCCCGAGCTGTACCGGGAGGAGTTCCTCCAGCAGTACGCCCACTACGAGTCCCTCCGCGACATCTTTTTGATGAACCCGCTGGCGGAAGACAAGGACGACCAGTTCGCCGACTTGATCGGGTTTGTCGGCGCTGTGTGCCTGTGCTACCCGAAGGAGACGGCCAACTTCCCCAACGAGCTTAAGGAGATCCTCACCACCAACCACCGTGACTTGCTGCCCGACCTCCGCGAGAAGATTATCCAGACGTTGACGATGTTGCGCAACAAGGACGTGATCCTGCTGGAGATGTTGATCCAGACGTTATTCCCGCTTTTGACGATCTACCTGAGAGGGGGGTTCGCCGCGGGGCAAAACGTCAAGGCGTTAAGAAAGCAGATTTATCTGACGTTGGTGGCGCTCTTGAAAAACGTCAACACCCCGGCGAAGAACCAGAAGTTGAACCGCCAGACACAGGCGTTGCTCTTCAATTTGCTCGAGCAACGCGACCCGCAGGGGCTCTGGGCGACCAAGTTGACGAGAGAGTTGTGGCGGCGAGGCATCTGGGACGACTCGCGCACGGTGGAGATCATGACCCAGGCGGCGCTCCACCCCGATACCAAGGTGGCGATTTCCGGGGTCAAGTTCTTTTTGGGGGCCGACAAAGAGCGCCAGGACATGTTTGACGACCAGCTGAGTGACGAAGACGGCTTCGACATGAACGCGCTCAAACACAAGATGAACGTCAACAAGAAGCTGGGGAAGCGGGCGAAGAAGCTCGAGATGGCGGTGAAGCTGGTGAAGAAGAAGAACGGCGCCAAGCACCTGGCGACGTACCTCAACTTCTCCGCCATCCACTTGCTCCGCGACCCGCAAGGGTTCGCCGACGACTTGTTCGTCACCCATCTCAGCGCCAAAAACGCCAACAAGTTCGACTTGGACCAGAAGATCATGATCATGAACCTCGTGCTGAGGCTTGTCGGCACCCACAAATTGACGGTGTTGGGGCTTTACACGTTTTTCCTCAAGTACTTGACCCCGAAGCAGCGCAACGTCACCCAGGTGATGGCGGCGGCGGCCCAGGCGTCGCACGATCTTGTGCCTCCGGAAACGATTGCGGTGGTGGTGAGAAAGATCGCCGACGAGTTCGTGCTGGACGGCGTCGCCGCCGAGGTGGCGCTGGCGGGGCTTAACACCATCCGCGAGATCCTTAGCCGGGCGCCGTTGGCGATCGACCTGACGTTGCTCCAGGACCTTGTCGAGTACAAGGGGCTGAAGCTGAAACCGGTGATGATGGCGGCGCGGTCGTTGGTGACGTTGTACCGCGAGGTGGCCCCCGAGATGTTGCACCGCAAGGACCGCGGGAAGACGGCGTCGATGGAGCTCCAGGCGGGCGAGAAGAAAGGGTTGCCTCAGTTTGGTGTCGAGTCGACGACTCTGGGCATTCCCGGGCTCGAATTGTTGGCCAAATGGCGTGAAGAACAAGGGCTCCCCGGCGACGACGAAGCCGACGACGCCGCGTGGGAAGTCGACGACGAAGACGACGCCAGTGACATCGAAGGTGAGTGGGTCACGGTGGAACTGGATAAGGAGTATGACGTCAGCGACAGCGACGACGACGACGATGACAAGCCTGAAGGTGACAACGACAATGACGAAAACCTGGACTTGGACTTGAGTGACGACGAAGACGATAATGACGACGACACCAACGACGCCGACGGGGACGCTAAGCCCACCAAGAAACGCCGGTTGACTAAGGAGGAAGCTCGCGAGGCCCGGAGAGCCCGTATCGCCGAGAGAAAGCGTCGTCGTCTCAACCCTGACGCCGATAAGGAAGCGGAGCCGGTGGCGCCGAAGCAAAAGCTGGAAGAAGAGCTTGCTCGTGAACGGGAAGCGGAAAAGGCGATGACGGAGCTTCTCTCGCTGCGAGTATTGACCCCCGCCGATTTCGCCAAATTGCAAGAGTTACGCACCGAGGCCGGGGTCGAGAAGATCATGGGGCTCAAGAACGAGGACCTGGTCGACCTGGACGGGCTCGTGGGCCCGGTGAAGTACAAGCAGTTGCGGGAAGAGAAGATCGCCCAGGCGAAGGAAGGGCGGGAAGGGCGCGAGTTTGGCTCGCGCAAGGGCAAGCGGGACGCCCCCCACCTGACGACGAACAAGGAGAAGCAGAGACAGAAGAACTTCGTGATGATGATCCACAAGAAGGCGGTGAAGGGGAAGCAGAAGATGTCGTTGCGCGACCGCCAGAAGTTGTTGCGGGCCCACATCGACAAGCAGAAGAAGAAGGGCCACTAGGGCAGCTTAAGGTAGCTAATAGACACGATACCAAACAGACACTGGTGACTAACGACAGCGTTTGAGAGTAAATCTTATCACGAGTTATTGAATGAGAATTCGTTACCATAAATTAAATCGCTCGAAAGAAACACATATTATTACACTTTTTGTCTAGATACTAATACAAGGGTACGACGGGGCCAGCCGCTAGCATGGAGGGATCGTCTCATAGTTCACTCGGACTTTTCCGACTTCTTCTTCTTGCTCTTCTTCTTGGGCTTGTCGTCGGTCTTCTTGCTCTTGTCTTCGGACTTGCGCTTCTTCTTCTTCTCCTTGGTTTCCACCGCGGGCTCCTGCTTGGGTTCTTCCGCCGACTCGTCGTCGTCTTCCGGGGCGGCGACCTCGGTCACCAGCTCCTCGACCTCGACGACCTCGGGGGCGTCGGCGTCGGCGTCGCCGGCCTCCAACGCCTTCTTGTGCTTGTACGCCTCCAACTCCTTCTGGTACTGCAGCCACTTCTGCGTGTACTCCTCCTTGTACTTGGCCTTGACGTCCTCGGGCTCGCCCATCCACTTTTCCGACACCAACTTGGTGAACTCGACGTTGGTCATGGGAACGCCGTCCTCGGTGAGGTTGTCCTTCATCAATTGGTCGCGGACGGCGTCGCGGTAGAGGAAGAACAGCGTCACCGGCTTCTTGGGGGCGTCGGGGTCGCGAGGGGCCCGCTTCTTGCGGGGCTTTTTGCCCTTGCCGTCAGCGTCGGCGTCCTGGGACGCGGTGGGGTCGACGTCGGCGGCGGGGGCGACGGTGCCGTTGAGGGTGGCAAACACCCCCGCCAGCGTCNAGGGTGGCAAACACCCCCGCCAGCGTCTAAAAGGTGTCGGCGAGGGCATCGGTGAGATGGGCGAGGGCGTCGCTGGGGGCGTCGCCGTGGTCGAGCGCCTTGAAGTGGTCGAGGGCGGCGGTGATGGCTTCGCCCGAGAGCTTGTTCAACTCGGCGAGCTTGGCGACGAGGGCGTTTTTCGTTTGTTCGACGTCTTGCGGTACCGAGGCCATGGCGGGTAAGGAAAGTCAACGACGGTGACGCGGTGCTAGCGAAAATTTTGCTTGAGGGTGCCAGCGTGCGCGGTGACCCCCATGCGATTTCTCGCACGGGGGTGTTAGCCAGCGCCGAGCTCGCAGGGCACGAGGGGTGAGGGTAGTGCCACCAGTGAGAGGGGGGGCCACCGACGAGCCATTGACAAGCCATTGACGCCTAGCCAAGGCCTGAGAAGCCATTGACGGTTAGCCATGGGCTGAGTAGGCTGAGACAGGGCTCATTGGTCCAAATTTGCCCG
>NW_022995154.1:18761-72268 GCF_008704595.1 Diutina rugosa | reverse complement strand
GAGGATACCCCGGCGACCACTAAGCCACCAGAACTAAGCCACCAACGACCCAGCCAAGACCCTAGCCACAAGAGCAACTGAAAACAGCCCATACTAACATTTAGGCATATTGACTATCCCTTTTATTGGTGGCTTGGGCTGTAATTGTTGGCGCTGTCTCGGTATTCGTGGAGCAACTCGGGGGCGCACTATGACCTGGCCGCGCCGACCCACCAATTTCACCGCAGCAGGCGCCAGAATTCTACGGAGAAATCCAACAAAATGGGGCGTTTTATGGGCTCAGAATGGTATTAACTACGATTATATGGGTTTGGTAGCTTATACTGGTCTATTTCTGGCTTGGTTGGACGCTAATGGAGGCAGTGTCGGGGTTGTTGTCGGCGCGGGTCTAGACCGCGTAACGACGTGGTGCCGCGACCATCCCCCCGACAGTGCCACCACCACCGCCACCAGCAAGAACAAGGAATTTCCAAATATCCCCGTTTCTCCACTGTATGTTAGTCATTTGTTGTAGTTATTGGTGGGGGGGGCCGGGGAATACTGACGTATCGGATATAGCTCCACAAAACCCCGGCGCCCGTCGGAGTTACCCCGGAGAAGTCCCGACACCCTTCTACTAACACTAACTATTCCAATTTTTCAATTACTTTACCTGTTTCCTTTTTTTTCTTTATGTTCTTGACGATTCGCGCTGTTGTTCTTCGGTGAGCGGTTTTTTTTCGCTCCCTTATCGAGGTCATCGCGCCCGTCGCCGCTACCCCTGAGACTATCGGCTCGCGTGTGGCGAGCGCGTCGAGGTGCAGATATGGCATGCAGCGAACGATCGTATTTGTTTATGTTTCCTGCAGGCATGTGTCAAGATGGCAGCGATAATGAAAGTCAAGAAAACCCCCATAGATTAAATGGAAAAATCATACCATTCAGTAAAGTAAATGCAATTGAGCATGAAAAAGTAGTTTGTATTTAGTTTTAGTCGGGTTTACGCTTTTTGAGTGTTGTGGCGCCGTGACCACTCCTAAACGGAAACAAACCCCAAATCTATGTTTTTCACCATCAAATGTTATCAATCATACCTTATTTGCTTTAGTTTGCCTTGTGGATTATTTAGTAAACTTTTGCGATGAGTTTCGAGCTTATGTTAACTTGGCTAAAATTTTACCATTTTCAAATGAAATCAAGCCATCGTAGCATTCATCCCGATAAGACAGGTAATTGATCGAACTCACTCTAAACGCCATTATTAACCACCCAAACCACACTTGGTTTGTTTTTATCATCATTTACGTGACCTATGACACCCCCTTCCACTCCAGTTTTGACGTAAAATACCTCCCCAAATAAGGCTGGGGTCAAGCGCTCAAACCATAACCATTATCATCGGAAGGCGTGACTAAAGTGTATTGTTTATCATCAGGGCCACAGAAGTCGGCAACTCCGGGTTGAATTTGTGATGATTGCCAAAACCGTGTCCTGCCGAGAAACCAAACATAGCTAACCCCTTGGGTCATCGCCCCGCCACCAGCCACCGCGACTGCCACAATACAACGAGAACATCAGCCCCATGACCTAAATACATCAATTCCCCCAACAATATAGACTTAAATCGGTTCCATAAGTATAACTCTTTACAAATAAAACTACCATAACACTAACCCTCGATCTCTAATGACAGTATCAAGAAATTCAATCACGAAACTTACAGTTAAGTCATTCTTTTGAAATGGTGTTTTGCTAGTTTGGAAATCCAATCCTCACCCAACCCAACGATCGTATCGTCGTATCCTTAAAGGTTGAGCCGCACGTTGGTGCATGCGCCCCCACCCTGTCCTCGCTTAGGCCTCCCCTTCGAAGCCTGTTTTCGGTCGTCTCGAGACTACAAATGGAAATATTTGTGCTACTTTGATTACTAGCTCAAAACAGAAATGTAAGATTTTCATTAAAAGTTCACAAATCAGATGAGCAAGCTGGAGCCATCCAGATTCAATAGATTCTCTCCTCGAAGTTTGAGTTAAGGTGGTGACCGTACTTGCGAATATTTCAGCGAAGAGGGTAAGGCTTCGTTTTGGCGACTCATCAATCCCTTTCTGCTTTTGGATGTCTTTGTGGCGGACTCCCTTCTTCAGTTAGTGCTAGAAACTGGCGATGAGAGCTTTTGGACCACGTAAAAATCAAATCATATGAAAGACGATGATTTTGATGTCACAATCGTTCAATAGTCTTCTGGTGTTGCTCAAGGATTGTGAAGATCATCACCACGGTTAAGTTGGAAAGTTATATGACCATGTGAATAAAGAAACAGGGGCTTGATGAATGAAGGTGGCTTTATCGTCAAACCCAAGCTGCTCATTGACCATTTAGGCAAATCGTCATCGGATGCCACCAACTCAAAGTGGTCTAGAGTTGTCTCATTTTCAAATTCAAGCCACACCTCTTTAGATTGGACGTGTACAAGCAGTAATTGTTTCACCGAGGCAGGTATTTTGAGGCGATTGTTTTCGCTCCAGTCAACGATTGCAAGATGGATCGTCACCGACTGTAAATGCTTACACCCAACAAACACGTCAGGGGGTACTGATTTTGATGGTTTGCCTTCGGAGTCGTAGGGGTGCCACCATATGGTGACGTTTTGCAACATTGATGGAATGGAGCCATCAAAAAAATATTGTAATTGCCGACAATTAAATTGATGAGTATTGGGGAAAAGACAACTCTTTAAGGTGATATTGCGAGCGGAGATCTTTGGTTCCTCAACAACTCTACACCCTAAAAGAGTCACTTCATCAGCTATTATTGATAGTGATTGTAACCTCATAAAGCTTAAGTCTGCTGTCTTCAAATGTTGTTTCAAATGAAGTTCAGTTCGGGAATCCCCCAAGCTTAAATGAGCAAGCATCGGAAAGTGGTTTTTGTCAAAGGGGAAGGTAGTAGCCGAATTAAACGTCAAAGATACCAAGTTAGGCGTGTTAAGCCTCAAAATGCTGATTATGGAAGACATTGATAATCGGGTAAGTCGAGGACAATCAAGAGATACGTCACCAGCGAAACAGGCATCAAAGTATTGTAGATTGGCTGAGTTAACCGAAACATGACACTCATCGCCATCGCCAAAAAATAAAAAGGTTTTGAGTTGAGCGGGGATACCCTCCACCAGCCATTGCGAGTAAACCTGTAATGTGGTTACTGATGGCGGTAAAGGAAGTCGTTCAGTAATGACTGCATCTGTTCTCATACGCAATTCTTGTAAATTGATCAAGGGAGTGGTGTCAAGCACCAGGTACGTGGGCACCTTAAGCGACACCAATTGAGCCATTTGCGACTCCGTGAATAGCTCTGAAATATTTGAAGTTGAGGCGTGGATGTGCATTGCTTGTCGTAACGCCACTTTCTCGAGTTTTGGACAGTTTTTGCTTTTGAACGTGAACGAATCGTCATTAATCACACTGTTGAATTCTCGCAATTCCGGCAAATGGGACACTTGAGGGGCTGAAGTACCACTGTACACTTGTAGCTGTGACCAAGGAACATTATAAATACTGCCTCCATCCACATGTTTTAAGTTAGAGAGCTCAGTGGCATTGTAGGCAGTACCAATGGGGAGAATAAGCTTCTGGGTCAGTAAAGGAACTAACCCAATCTCTTCCGGGTCTACTTCATCATTGAACACCTCAAATGATGTGATGGACCCCCCAGTAATTGAGAATTTATCGCACTCTTTGAGGATAACTCGGGTTTCGTCGTCACCACAGTGGTACTCAAATTCTTTGCCAAACCCCACCACTTCCAACGTGTCGATATGCATTTGCCACGAGTTCAAATCAAAAGGCATCAGTGGTGGATTTCCCTCGAGGACCACGTGGACCAGCGTGAAGCGGCGGCGCTTAAACCATTCGGGAACAAGCTGGTGTGAAAACACGGGCAATACCACTTTAACGTGACAAGGCGGGAGCTGTTCAAGTAAAGCAAACCCAATATAGTCAGGATCACCCGTTACCAATGCGTTGGGACTTACACAAATGGTTTTATTGGCGAGATAGTCCGCCACCATTTGGCCGTGGCGAGGAGCCAATGCCACGTATAGTCGACAAACTGAAGGGATATCAACAAACGATAACGCCAGGTGGAATATCTCCTCAGGTAGCTTCAAAAATAGACTCATTCTGTCCAATTAATCTGTATATTCAAGCTGTTAATGCTGCCATTGTTGTTCGCACTGGAGGTGGTCGGTGCGGGGTGGCGAAAAACGCGGGCTTACTTCGGTGGCCTAATCGTTCTAGCAACGCGTCGCATTTACCCGCTAACCAAGTCACCTAGCGCGGGTGGGAAATTCGGTGAAACTCCGCTCACCAAACCCTAACTACTCGTGAGAGTCTCCGGCGCGTAAGCGCGTGGGCGTTGTTATAAGCAATCACGGGGTTCTCTCCCTTCTGGGGGGGAGCCCCATGGGAACGGCAACGCGAGCGGTTGGCCCTCCGGCTCCACGCGGGAGGAGCTGTTCAGTGCAATATGCGACCACTACGCACCCGATACCGATCATCGTTGCTAGGCGATCCTTCTCTTTTAACAAATTTTGTTAGCCATCTTTTTTTCTCTGTGCGAAAAGCTGTGCGAAAAGGACATCTCGGGTTCAACTTTTGGCGGTGACGAATTATATTACCATGATTATTGCTAGCATTCGCCGGATCTTTGCCCTGTTTCGTACTGACGAGGAGGAGCGGATGTACTCGCGTAAGGCGTTTTTCCATTTGCTTGGCTTCTTGGGCTCGTGCGTGTTGTTTTCCTTTGTCGCTCAAAGACTGACCCGTCAAATTGCTTGAAGTATACCTGAAACCGGAAGGATTATTGTTTCATTGGCATTACCCATGGGTGGGAAATGATTCTAATTGGTGTCTGGAGCCATTTGAGCCTAGGACCATGAGTTTTGGTTGCTTTTTTCGTGGCGGTTTATTTTGAGACGAAACGAGGTTAGCAGCGACCACTATGACCACTTTTGATCACTTACAAGTCCTTAGAAACCTGCCAAAGCTCAAAGTGCCAATACTCTGATTGAATGGCTGGTTTTGACGTGGCGTCGCGGTTGGGTTGACAACGCTAATTAACGCCACCCGGGGGGGGGGGGGTGTCACGACTCAGCGGACCAAGCCCTCATTTTCCGGAAGATAGTTTACCCGGGGTGGGGCAATTCATTCGTCATTGTTTTACCTCTGACGCCATATCAGGTGGACCCTTGACAAATGCCCTAACCCTGGGTGTCTGTGCTTGTGTCTCTGTTTACGTTTCGTGGCTTCAACGACAGATGCTAATGGTCTTTGCAAATGGCCTGATTACTATTGTTGTTTGTTGATTTAAGCTTGTCGGCATCACCAAAGTGCAGAGGCCCGGAGTGGCTACATTTACCGATTGACTGCATCAATAGCCATTTCTTTGTGGCCGGCTGTGGCTGGGTAAGGTACAAAAGTGATATCGTCGGCTTTACCTCTTTGAACATGGCCGATAATAACCACAAAACAGGGTCACTACCATTGACACCACCAGAATGACGCGGTCATTTATCTTGGGATTGAGGAAATAGAAACGTTCACCCGACGATGGTGCCACATGTGGTCATGCCCTGCGTAGCCAGGGTCCCTTCCATTGCACCCTGGCCAGGGTCTTCTCGAGGCAGTGGTGACGTTTGTGTCTTTCGGTGATTGCGAAAGCTATTTTTGGTGTGCTTGACTTTGAAATTAAGGTTGGCGCTTGCATATAGTTCGAAGCCCGAAGCGCAATGTCAACAATATCGTCTTAGGTTTGGTACGGTTTGGTTTCGTATAGGAAGGTAAACTATGAAAACAATGAATTACTTTGATAATAAATCGACGCCATAAGCGACGAGAATCTAAAGTGGGGATGCTGACTACTGTAGAGACGTTATTGCAGTTTTTCTCAACCTCTGTCAAACTTTTCGTCACTGTATTCTCATGGTCTTGGTTTTGGCTGGCGCTAGTACAATTCCGTGCGAAACTCTCGCACGGGCCTGCCACCAAACAAATAAAGGAGAGGACTAAACCTTCCTTTAATTGACAAGTAATTCACAAGGATACGCATTCAAAGTATAGTACACGTGAATCCTAAACTAACCTACCACCTTAATTTAAGGAATCGTTTCGTCACAGATACTTCGTGAACCTTGTGTTCGTGTGAGCTCGCACAGTCCGTGCGAGAGTTTCGCATGGACCATAATCATCGCTTGACACTAACTGATAAACCATAAAAATCCATCTCTCTCAATTGGCCAGTGATCTCGACCAATTGCATTCATATAAACATAGTAGACGAAAACTCATTTAAATCCAAAAGTAATCCATTGGATGTTTTGTCACCGATTGGATCTTGATTAAAGAAATTATCACTGCTAGCACAGTCCGTGCGAGAGTTTCGCACAGAGCCATGGCTACAGCCTAACAGTGGAGGAGCCCACCGTATTCCTCAATTGACCGATGATTCTAGAAAATTGGCATTCAAGACTAGTAACTTAGACATATTAGACAATATTCAACCAACACTGGGGAAAATTTCACCAAAACTGACCATTTTTCGTCACTATGGATGCCCTCGTAGCCCGCCGCACTTCGCACGCTACACACTCTACCACAGCACACACCACCGCCGGATGCTGCTGTCCCAGCTCCAGGAGTTCCACAGCCACTTGCGCCGGGCCAAGAAAGTGGTGGCGCTTGTGGGAGCCGGCTTATCTGCCTCCCTGGGACTCGCCACGTTCCGTGGCACCCAGGGGTTGTGGAAAAATTATAACATGATCGACCTCGCCACCCCCGACGCCTTCTACGTCGACCCGGGGCTTGTATGGCAATTCTACCTGTGGCGGAGGTACCAGGCGCTTCAAGCTAGTCCCAACCGAGGCCACAAGGCGCTAGCAGCGCTCAGTAACGTGCCAGACTTGAAACAGTGTACCATCAACCAGAACGTCGACGGGCTCCTTACCCGCGCGGGCCACGCCTCCAAACACCACTTCCAGATCCACGGACTGTTGTTTCAGTTGAAATGTACCAGTTTTACCTGCAATTACGTCGATCCAGCCAACTTTACCCACCCGTTGACCCCGGCGCTCGTAGGCACCGAGTTTGAGTACCAGGGCCAACTGACGAGAAAACGCAGACTCAGCCACGATGAACATACTCAAAATACCCCCAAAAGTGCCGACAGTCTGCCTCAATTCACCCCAGTACCTCAAATCGAGGAAGGAGATCTACCCCGGTGTCCTCGGTGTTCGCTGCTTTTACGCCCCGGAGTGGTATGGTTTGGCGAGCTGTTGTCGCTTCATCAGATTCATGCTATTGACTCGTTCATTGAGGAGGGGGATCCACCAGATTTGATACTAGTTATTGGCACTCTGGGAACGGTGTACCCGGCCAATTCGTATGTGGATCGGGTGCGGTTCCATGGTGGTAAAGTGGCTGTGTTCAATACCGATATTGATGAACCCATTATTAACGGAGAGGTTAAGGATACTTGGGGTTTTGTCGGCGATGCCGCTGAGACCCTTCCAGAAGCGTTGGCTCCATTAATCGGTGAGGTAGAAGAGGTGGCCTCAACAAGCAATAGCGAGCCGGCTACCGAAACTAAAGGCACATAATTGTCCACAAATCACTCATGACTATCAGTGTTTGACAGCATTAGTCTACAACCTGAGGTTCTCCGATTGACAGTTGGCTACGTTTACTCCATATTCATCGTGAACATCGTCATAATGAATACAGTGGCTCTTTACTTTGGAATTGCTGGTGAAACTCTAATTACTATGGCAATGTCGCAAATCATTGTTTCATGGAGGCTCGCAAACTATAACTAATTTTGTGGCACTATAGCCGGTATCAAAATACCAATTGTGAACACCTTGATCGCATGAAAGAAACATAAATCAGATGCACGGCTTAGCTTTCTCCAAACGTCAGTTAACCACGTCAATATGTGCATTTCCCACAGATGTGTCAGTGCTGCTTAACTGACGCAACATTACCTAAAGCGCTCCACCACCCGACCTCACGACGGTTACCGGGGCGGCTGATGCAGGGACTGTGTAACCGGCTGAATCATTCCCCCGCAAAGGTCTACGCAATACCTGGTTTTCCCATGTCAAATTAAGAAAGTATACCCATGCTATTCATTATAACTCAAGGCGCCCCAAATCTTCCACAAAAGGCATTAATTATTGTCGTCAGCCCAATCACCGTGGGCGCCGCTTGGACTTTTTGCTGAAACGACGCTGGTTTTGGATATCGTCGATCGTCTCGATGGAGGCGATGGTCACCGTGGGCTTAAGGAAGCGCCCCGCCAGCGCCAGCGCTGACGGCGATGACAACAGGGGCGCCCGCGCGTACTTCGGGCGCGGCAGGTGCGCGTTCAGCGGGCGCCGGAAGTAGCTGTGGTCGAAAAGCGTCGGTGGCAGCAGCGCCCCCGCCATCGCTGCTCCGCTTACGGGCTCAGGCGACACGTCGCCGCCGCCACCAGATCTGACGGTATCGACGGAGTCGTTGGCGTGGCTGAAAGTGAAGAGCAGCAGGAGCACCAGGTCGGGGGTCGCCAGCAAGAGGTCGACGCTGCGCGCTCGCGACGGCGCCGGCGCCGGCGCCTGCGGTGTCGGCGCCACCATCGGCGCGAATGGCGCTGGCGCTCGCGGCACCGGTGGCACCATCGCCAGGCCAAAATCACCGGCGAGCCCCGCCATATTCATCGGCGGCGGCGGCGGGTCGAAAATCAAGTCGTCGACGTACACCTCCAAGTAGTCGCCGGGCACGTTCATCGAATTGATATGATATCAATGGCGGGTTGCTGAAACATGCGGGCGCCGCGTATAAATAAACCCCCTCTCGATGAGTGGGTCCCCTCTCTGCCAGTGGACCCTGGCCATAATAATTATTTTACTATCGCAAACGCCCCTAACCTCCAAATCCCATTGACGCCGCCGAGAGTGGCGCTTTGCGGGACCAGCCGTTGCACACGCAACCTTACGAGATTCTGGCGGGGACAGGGACCCTGCGGGCGCCGGCGCCGGCGTCATCCGCGCGCTTGGCACCGATAAGCACCTCCCCCTGTAACACCTCGATAACAGACGCTACAAGTACGCTAGCCATAGTGGTCAAAAATACCATAGTATCCAATATATCATAAACTCAATAGATCCAGTAAATTCCTTATTTACGTTTACGCCTTATTTGCCCCGATCTGGCGTGGGGTGGCGTCGGATCGGCCTGTTTCGTCAGGGGGCCCGCCCCGATTACTCCGAGATCTCGGGCGCGCCTCCCGCTATTTTTTCCCCCTCGACGTGCGAGCGCGATTAGTGGTGGCAGTGACCGGGAAAACATGTGAGGGTGACGTTGCCAGCAAACTTGAAACGACCCCGCTGCTGGGCGTCTCAAATATTATTTTGTTGTTAGTGTGCATCTCTGTGTATTCGTAAACATTAGTCCGCAATCGGACATATTAAATTTCGGAGCCGTTTAGTCGCGATCGAGGAGAGCGGCGTCGACGTCATCGCGCACCACGCGCTCGGGAATGTAGCCAGGTTCGGGCGGGAGGCCAATCTCGATATTTGCGTCGAGAAGCATCTGGGTCTCAATGTAAAGCTTACGCTTTTCCGCGACGGTTTCCGCGAGTTGGTCGGTGACTATATGGTTGATTTTCGTCGCGGTGTTGACGCGCGCTAGTAATATATCGTGGTACTCGCGCCACTCGTCGGCACTGGCTTCCGGCGTCGGCGGTGGCGGGAGCTGGTGCCGGCGCCATTGAGTCTTAACTTGTTCAGTAGCGTCGGCGATCTCGTGAAGCAATCCTTCCAGAGTGACGTCGTACTCTTTATTCCGCTCAAGCTCGTCGTACTTCCTCACGTACGTCTTGATCTGGTTGTGGACGTCGGTGCCCAGGGTGAGCGGGGCCAGCGTCGGCGTTTTGAGGTACTTCTCGAGCCGGTAGCGGGCCAGCCGGTACTGGCGGGTGTCCAAGGGGAACTCGGTGGCTTCTCTTACCGATACGTCGTTGTCGGCGGCGAGAACGTCGATGAACGAGGCGTGGTTCCAGAACGGGGTCAGGAGCAGCGCCCGCACCGTCAGCGCGTGGGCGCCGGTGTGTATGAGTTTGTGGGTGGTTTCCAAGTGGTTGTCGAGACTGTCGCCGCGGTAGTCACACTCGGGAAGCGGGCAGGCAGCGGTGGCCGTCATGGTGGCGCTGTAAGTTTGGTTGGTGGGTGGGTGATTTGAAAAACCTTTGGTGGCTGCGCGCGCCCTCGGATTATCAAAGAAATTACGTAAGATTGACGACTAGTAGTAGGGTCAAAAAACTCTGTCGTTAACAACGGAAGCCACTTTATTTGATGCTTATTATCTGTAGAGAATGATGCATAGTCGTCAGTGTGCCCCCTTGAATGGAATTACTGAGTTCGGCGTTGCTAGAACAAATTATCGTCAATCAGGTTCAAAGTACCAAGATCATTATTGCAAGAGCTAATGTACAATCTTGTAACTGGATGTTTGAAATACTCACGTTGGTGACATTGTCGATTCTTGAGTTCAGGGTCTAAGGTACTTCGTCGTGAAGGTGGGAGCGTGAGTGAACTTACACGAATCAACCGAAATTGAGTTTGCTGAAAGCACCATATGCCCTAATTTGACACGTACAAGCTTAACCCATTCAAGGCGTTGGGTGATGACAAGATCGGCCCACTTCGAATTCCCTTCGGTTATGGTGAGACGACGAAGGTTGGGGACCCGTTCCAAAAGACCCGCTCGATCAATTGTGTCTAATTCCGACACATTGGGGACGTTGCACTCCTCAATTGACAGATAATGCTTTCGGTTCATAGCTTCAATATTGGGACAATCGATTGTTAACTTTTTGGCTCTTGTTATCAACAGGCGTTTAAGTTTGGAGGATCTCACACTGATATCACGACAATCACGACTAATGTAACCAACTACTTCAAGCTGGGAGGGAATACCATCGACGGGACAGTTTGATATAACAGCTAATTCCACCAAAGTGGGTGGTAAAGGGGTGTGCTCAATAAGACCCTCGTTATAAATAACGTGTAATACTCTCACGTTCATCATCAACGTCAAATCATTAATCTGATCACAGCATTCGCATAAAACAAGTTGAGTTTGTTGACCATTTGTGAAAATGTCGTTGATGAGATGTACCGGGTGAAAAAGCATAAAGTTTTGAAGACTGGGACAATGAATGCTTTTGAAGACTCAACTCACGCTTCCAGAGACGGAGGTCCTTCAAGTTTGCACATACCGTACCGTCAGGAATCTCATCAACATCGGCAAATTCGAGCTGAGCCCAGGGAATGTTACCGAGACTGTGACACCTTATATGTTTAAGATTCGGAAGTGAGGATACATCCAATGGAGGTCTGTTTGCGGCATAAAGTTTAATTGTGGTGATCAGCGGCGGTAACTTACCTCTGAGGTCATAGTAGTAACCGAGTGGGTGAGGTTAATCAACTGCATTAGGCTTGGTGCTCTGCTCTGTGGAGATAATAATCGACACTCGTCAAACGACGGTGACGGGAATTTCGTCAACGTTGACGATAACATAGACTAATTCTAAAACAACCACCTTAGCAATACTGTTGAGATGGATGGGTCGACGAGTGTCACCGGGATGTCTCACTTTCAAGTTCAATTGCTCAACTCTGACTTGCTTGAGGTACATTTTTGCAAGCTTCATAAGGCCAGCAGGCACTTCAACGCGAATTTTGCACGGCGGAAACATCGCCAATATGTGAAAATCGACTTTGGCGGTGTCTCCGTCAAGGATGTGCTCCACGGTCACTTTTTCCACCCGTTTTATAAAGTGACGAGTGGAATTTTGCCGGAATGCCTCGTAGTCAGGGTGGGTGTTGTAAGCCTCGAACATCAGACGCAATGAGTGGAGATCAGGGAACTTGATCATAAACGTCGTAAGGGAGAGCCACGAATTTGCCTGGAGGTGGAGCCATAGCGCTAGTCGTAGGGGGTTGGTGAGTGGTGAGAAGAAGGGGGGATCACCACCGAAATTACTGGGGAGGGGGGTGGACTGACCCGTGCGGGATTTTTGTCGGGCGGATGCTCGAATTGCCTAAACTTGGTTACTTTTGGATTAAGGTGGTTCGCTTGCATAGTTTCCAACATCGATCACGTGATGTCGACATTTCCAAAACCTACCCGGTTTAGACATATGCGTGATCGTGATGGTCGGCTAGTATTACTATCAGAGCCACCATAACTGTATCCCACATCATTTTCAGGTCAATCATGTTGGCACGCTGACGCATTGCCGTCCTCGGCTTAATTCGACCATGCAATTTCTCAGCCATGTCTGAAACATCACTTGGTTCCCACCAAAGTACTAAATAGCCCCACAACGCCGTTATTTCATGTAGAGAATTGGGTTTACCGGGATTCTCTGAGAACCTGGGAAGGTTCTCATATTGATTCCCCGACCTGCAATTAGATTGTGTGGGAGGCATGCTGTAGTAAAGATGCAGCAATCCGAGGGGTAATAAGCAAAACCTTAAAGGTAACTATTGTAGTAATAAAGGTATAAAGGTAGATATAGACTGATAAATACTCTCAAGAGTAATCCGCCGCGCCCATGTATGTGATCAACATCTTTCAGTTCAGCGGATGGAAGCCACAATGTGGGGAAATAAACCGAATAGTGATTTGACTATTGCAAATCATGTGTAGTTGAAACGTGGTACCACAACATAACATATTTGAGTTCAAAATGATGCTTGACTTCACAACTCAAATATGTCCTGTATATAACACACCACGTCTCTCGTGAACTCCTGCATACATTGTACTCCCGCTCGTCTAAAATTATTTCAAATTTTCATTTCAAGTTTTTTTTCGTTATTTTTTTTTTTGTCAGGAACATCTTCTGATATCTATTACACATATATTTGAACTCTGCCGATCATAAATTTGGATTCAAAACTCACATAAGTTGTTTTGTTGATGGCAGAAGCTCGACCTGAAAATTTCCTCACTACATGCAGGATTCCTACGAGAACGCACCTAAAAGCGTCATGAGTATGTCACTTTTTCAGTTGAGTTCATGAAAGTTTTGCAGCCAGTAGTGTACATTCCAAAATCATAGCAGTGGTAACGTTCTTGACCTACTCATGAATTACAGTTAGTGGTGCTACGATTATTATGAGTAATGCACACAATAATCTATTCTGCAAGTGGGGCAAGTAGGATGCCATGTCTGAAACTACGTCAAATTGAACGTTAACTTTTCCAAATATTTATCTGCCATACTTCTGGCACCAAAAAATTTTATGAAGCTAATTAGAAGTCTGTACCAGTTTTTCCTGATTTTATAGCACACTTTATAGTTTTTCACTAAAAAAATCAAAATAATTTCATTTGCTGTATAAATGGTATTAGCACCGTAAATATCACAGTGGTGCAATTCGTTCCTTTCTCAAGGTTACTATAGATGAAGAAAGAGCGATTAAAAGAATCATGAATTATATGCACATGCAATGCTTGTGTGCAGAACCCCAGACTTGAAAGCGTGATATATGTGTCAGCGAATGTGGTAGCATCTACCTTAACCCTTCAAACCAAATGAAGATACTCCCAGATTATAACTATGCTTGTTAAAATGTGCTATTCACTTAGTAAGTGCGTGATACAACTCACCTTGTTGAGACTTGCATATTGGTTAATGCACCTGCATACAAACTTCATAATAAACGAGGTGTAAAGCCAATTCTATTACTTTTAAAAACATCATAGGTTACTTCCAATGCTCACTAGATGTAATAGACTACGATAGAAGCTTAAATTCTTCCGAAAAATAATTTCCAAAAAAAAAAAAGTTTTTTTTCCACCGATAAACTCACATAGAGACGCCGATTTTGAAGTCAACTCTCCCAAACTAGCATCGGATATACTTCCAGTGCCAAAGAGTTTTATGGAGCAAACGAAATGATTTTTTCGATTTGTCCTGATTTTATATCACACTTTTAAGATTTTCCAGAGGAAAGTCTAAAATATTCGAACAATTTCTAATTGTTGTCACACGTACTACTTGAACTCTAAAAATACAATGATGTAGTTCGTTTTCTTTCAAAGCGTGACTTACGTCATGAATGGCTTGATTGAAAGCGTGCACGTGATATGCAGGCATCATCTCTAAGTGCAGGTCTAAATTTTGCAAGCTTGAAGAATGTGTCATTTGTTGTGAAGGCTTTTAGGAGACTCTCTGAGTCAAATTGACGCGTTCATTACTTATAATTGTGTTGACAGATTTGAGGTAGTCACTGTTGGATCACGAATTGTTGTGGACTGCTTCTCTTGTGATGCACTTGCATAGAAACGTCTAGCTTGAACGAGGTGTGATATCTTTGTTATCACGATTACTACAACCGCAAGTCGCCATCAAAGTTCGTCTGCTGTTGATAGCATTCCAGTGGGATAAAAACATTGGTGGTAACATATTTGAGTTCAGTAGGATGCTTGACCTCACAACTCAAATATGTCCTATATATAACTTTTCGAAAGTTAGTGTCTTCTCGAAAACAACATCTGATCAATATGACACACATATTTGAACCGTGCAGAACGTAGAAATGGTATCAGAACCCACTCGACTTGTTTGATCAATGGTAGATGCTTGACTCAATGATTCTCCTCTACATGCAGGACGAATTCAAGACCGTACATGGAAGTACGACAAGTGCCTCAGTAGAACTTTCGCAGTCAGCGGTCTAGCGTAATGAAATTGTGATGGTAGTGACATAATTGACCCACTCACGGTTTGGAACTTGTAGCATCATGATTATCGTGTGCACTGCATACATCTGACCGTCCTGCAGGTGATTCAAGTAGAGTGCTTTGCTCCTATTACGTCAAATCTTTCGTTAACTCGCCGAGATTCACATAGGTAATAGCTCAGGTGCCAATGAGACTGATAGTAATTGGAAGCAAATAACTCATCACCAACTTGGTGGGCATCAATGTTTGGAGCTGATATTCAAAACTTCAAACGAAAGAATTGTCAAGGCCTGGCTGAGAATACTTCCTTGATTTGCGTGAAAAGGCGTCTATATTAGTCTGAAATGCGTGTATGCGATATCCGTGGGATTCTAAGCAACGAAACAACCAAACTAATGGAAGATGGAGGAGATGCAATGCTAAGCCAGACTCAACGACCGCTGTAAGGGCTTTTCTCGATCCGTTAGTTGAACCGTTTGGTGCTAATTTGGAAACCTAAAAAGTTTTTGGTAAACCATAGGAGCGTCCAATTTACCGCCGGTATCATTTTTGGTCCACTATTGATAAGTTCATGTAAACGTTCAGCTTCAATTTCATCCATCGCTTTAGTGTGAGAAGGTCGGCCTGGTAGTTAAATGAATTGCGTCGAGAACGTCCAACAGTTGCGTTGAATTGATCTTAGCATGGACGACAATCTTCCAACAAGCAACTGGCAGCATATACGCAACCTGACTATCGAGGAGTAAAGTGTTTATACGTGATGGTGAATCAGGCCCCTGGAAACTTGAGCCATCAAGACGAACATGATCTTCCTCTGGTGTTCATACATCAAACCACGTTCCCAAATTGGGTGTAGTCAGCTTATCGTGAGCACAGGAGGCAATGTAGTCAGTTCAATCAAATGATTAACAATGGAGTCAACGATAGTCACGTATCACTTATAGCCTCGGCATAAGCAAACACCGCTCAGTAGCAACCGTAGCGGACTCAATCAGTTAGCCTCCTTTCCAACTCAATGGCACTTGCTTTCAAATGATCCCACTTCCAAAACTCATATCAATCTCCAGTAATGACAATTTGGGTGTGTTATCCGCGGTTCAGCTCATTGTTTATATCTCAGGGTCTTGTGCGACGGGTGTCATTGCCATCGCGGAGTACCATCGCGCACTAATGACGACACTACGAGAGAGGCAGCACGATGAGGTGAGTTCGATCGAGCTGATCTACGGCGACACCTTCGTCGACATCACCCTGCAAAATAAAGTGTGGAACCAGGATCCGTCGCCGCACTTCCAGGTGACGGTGGCCAGCGACGCCGATCCCGACCACCCGGAGGTGAGCGTGGTGCTAGACATCGAATTCACCCAAACCTACCCGTTACTGCCACCCATTGTCAAAGTGCTCCACCCGAAGAACTTGCTACGAGCGCGTATTGCTGCCATTGAGGCCAAAATCAAGGAATTGATCAAGGAGTATCCGGAGCAAGAAGTGGGGTTTATCATCATTTCGGAAGTGAAGTTCATGGTCGACGAATTCCACAGCACCACGGAAAAAGTGCTCCTGCTTGAACAGGAGCGTGAACTCCGCTTACAGCAGCAGAGACTCGAATTGGAGCAGCGGGAACAGGCCCTAGCTCGCCAGCAGGAAGTGGAGCGCCACCGCGAGGAAATGGAGGTTACCAAACACATTGCCAACATCGACGATGAAGACACGGTGCTGGTATCAGTGCTGGACCTCGTACCGGCTCTGGGAACTGGGTATGACTACTTTGTGTTTGATCAAACAATGACGGCGGAAGTGTACGGCACTCGTCGCCAATTCCCCTTCCGAGCAGTGCTGGGTTTCATTGGCTGTCGCAAGCGGGACTTGTTGGCGCTGGTTGCCGCCCATTCGTACATTGTCAAGCCCTATATCGCTCCTAGTCTTATCTCCGAAAAGGATCGGGGGCTGGAAGTGCTGTATTTGCTTCTAGAGATTGATTTTCTCCACGAACACTGGAGCAGTGATGATGGCAAACGAGAGATCCACCAGCTAGAAGCCGAGCTCGCCCAGGTGGCCCAGCTCCGCCACACCAATCTCCAGCGATTGCTAGGTTTTCAGATCGATAAGGTGCCTGAAGGTTCAGGGTGGCGGCTACGAGTACTTACTGAGTTTCTGCCACTGCTGGAGGTTCTCCTGGAGCTATTACGGACGGCAGAATATATCAATTGGGGGCTTGCACGTAACTGGTTAATCCAACTTCTACCAGCACTCGAAACCCTCCACCAGGCGGGGCTCGCCCACCGCCAAGTGTGTCCGTTGGCGGTGCTGGTAGCCGGAGACGACGACGATAGCTCTGTGGAGAGCGAGGGGACCAAAGTGGTGAAGTTGTGTCATCCTCAGTATGGTCAACGCATCGTGCTGATGCTCACAAAATACCCCAATCCAGGAGCAGTTACACCTAATCCCGACCCGATGCCGCAAGCGTGGCGCCATCCTGATACTACCATCACCCTGAAAACGGATATTTGGGACTTGGGGGTGTTGTTTATTCGGGTTATGCTCAACTATACCGTGTTGGAGACGACCTACCCCACTCCCGATACGTTTGTCGCCAAGTTCGACCCGCAACTGTACGGGGCCCTGAGCCAGTACGCGGAGTACGTCTACGATATGTTGTGCAAAATGCTCACACCGAAGGCAGCAAAGCGGCCGCTGGCACTTGAGCTCAATGCCCTCCAGTTCCTTCGGGAGGGGCCTAACTTGAACCAAAGTTCATCGGCAGTGGAATCCGATAGCGACGATGAGACACCTGCGGTGGTTAATCGCCGCCTTTTAGCTGTCAGTGGCATGCTGAAACGGCGCTACCTGAACCAGGACGATTCTCTGGACGCCCTGTTTGAACCACCTGAAGTCGGAGGACGCTACCGTCGAGAGTTTGAAGAAGTGGGACGATTGGGCAAAGGTGGGTTTGGTGAAGTGGTCAAAGCTAGAAGTCGTATTGAGGGCTCATTCTACGCGGTGAAAAAGATCCGCTACAAATCCCACAAACTCGAACTGTTGCTTAGTGAAGTGCTTTCGCTTGCTCGTTTGAATCACCCTCACATTGTCCGTTATTACGGTGCGTGGTTCGAAGAGGCTCCCTCGGCGTCAGCGATTGCCAGTGACTCGGAAGAGGATAGTGGCAGTATCAGCGACGACGAAGACGACGAACTGAGCCAGTTCGACTCCCAGTTTACTCTGCGAAGACTGTTTCTGGTAGGATATTTCAATCAGCTGTATGAACAACTGTTTTACGAACTGGATGCGTTTGAGTTCGCTCGTGCCCTGGACGATGATAATGACA
The DNA here is from genome assembly GCF_008704595.1 of Diutina rugosa. NCBI lineage: Eukaryota > Fungi > Ascomycota > Pichiomycetes > Serinales > Debaryomycetaceae > Diutina > Diutina rugosa. The sequence goes on along the minus strand of NW_022995154.1, from coordinate 54,175 downwards.
ATAATGATGATGATGAGACACTGACGGAACCGTCAATTCCAGCTAGGCGCCAAGTGCTCCCTCGGCATCGTCGTCGCTCGATGACTCAGGCAGTGCCTCAAATGCTCTACATCCAAATGGAGCTTTGTGAGAACAATACCCTTTCTGACTTGATTCAACAGGGACTTCCGCTGAACAAAAACGAGTACTGGCGGCTCTTTCGCCAGATCCTCGACGCGGTGGCGTATATCCACAGCGAAGGGTTTATCCACCGTGATTTAAAGCCGAAGAACATTTTCATTGACCGGCAAAATAATGTTAAGGTCGGTGATTTTGGGCTTGCGAAACTGTCGCAATTGGCGCTGGCGCTGGTGACGAAAGATAACCAAGTTAAGGAAGGGCCCGAGCTTTCGACAGTGGTGGGTACGGTGTTCTATATGGCAAACGAAGTTGCCACCGGGGACTACGACGCTAAAGTTGACATGTACTCTTTGGGGGTGATCTTTTTCGAAATGTGCTGGCCGATGACTACGGGAATGGAGCGCGCGCATATCCTCAATCAGCTTCGTTTGGCTCGTGTTGAATTCCCTGAGGGCTTTTCCGAAGCCAAATTTGGTAAAGAGAGAAAAATCGTGCGGCTGTTGCTCGACCATGATCCTCAAAAACGACCTGAAGCTCGTCAATTGCTTCAGCTGGGATTGTTACCGGTAGAACCGCACGACCCCGTGGTTCAGGAGGCATTAAGGCTGTTGACCGACCCCGCCCTGCCGTGGCAGGCTCAGGTCCGCCAAGCCTTATTTTCTCGCCCGTATCTGGTAGCAGCCGATGTGGTATTTGACGGACGTGGTGGCTTGAAGCCGCAACTGGAAGTGGAGGCAGTGCTGTTTGAGTGTATGGTGAGTCAAGTATCGGAGATATTTGAGGTCCACGGTGCCGTACAGGACCACGAAGTGGCTCCAGTAGCTCCGCAGCCACCACCACAATACCAGAATACCGACCAGTTTAAAGTGCTTGACCGTCTGGGAGCGGTACTTACTTTACCGTTTGACCTTACCCTCCCCTTAGCCCGTCAGTGGGGTCGTTCTCCGGCTCCTGTTCCTAAGGTATGGCGTCACAATTATGTCTACCGAGCTCCCACTACTCGTCAGGGAGGCGGAGGGGCACCTAAACGATACTCGACGATGGCATTTGATATTGGTGGCTTTGACCATCCTCCTCGCACCATCCAGGCTCAAATGTATGAGGATGCTGAGTGTTTACTGGTGATTGATGCGGTAGCACAAGCGTTCCCCGGGTTCAGCGGTGACCAGGGTGTGCTCCTAGTGAACCACTACCTGGTGCTTGATGCCGTGGTCCAGTTCGCGTTCTCCTCAGCGATTGATCGAGCCAGAACTCACGAAGTGATGGCGGTACTCGCGCAGTTAGGGGTTGATGCCACTAGTGACGATATCAAGCGCAGCTTGCGTCAAGAGTTTGGGGCTCCTCACACCGTGGTCCACGATTTGGTGGATCTGTTCAACTTTACGGTCGATGTGGCGAGTGCTCGACAGAAATTGGCCCGTAAAATGGTGGATCTGGCGGCGGCATTGAAAGTGGAGCGAGCGATGGCCTACGTGGCGGATGTGGTGAAGCTTGCACAGAAGATGGGATTGAAAACACCAATTTACTTCAATCCGTTGGCTAACTACAATGCCAGCTACTACGGCGGCAACATCATGTTCCAGTGGGTGTGCCGGGTTGATAAAGCTCGTCGTTTCAGTCGAGTGGCCACTGGGGGCCGCTACGATGCTTTGATTCGATCTTTGGCCGCTCGTGACGTTCACAAGCAATATACTCCTCACGGCGTTGGGTTCTCATTGCTGACCCACTTGATGCACATCATATTGAAGCAACTGTGGCCTAAGACGCGTCATTTCAGTGCCCACAACGTGCCCCCTCGTTTACAGTGGCAGGGACAACGGGTGCGGGTGCTTATCAACGTGACGCTGGAACCAGCAGTATTGGATTCGCTGGTGGAGATTTTGAAGCTGTTGTGGCGAAGAGGAGTGAGCTGTGATCGCTACCATCTGATGCTGAATGATGATTTTGCTCATCAAGCGTGGGTAGACGGGGCGGAGTACGTGGTGCTCATTCGTCAGCCCAAGGGGAAGGCGCTGGCAAGAGGGTTCAGACCGCTTAGAGTGCGGTGTGTGGCTACGGGAAAAGACGTTGACGTTGATTACGATGAGATTGGCGACTTTTTAAGCTCGGAAACTGGGACGTCGCCCATGGTAGCTACCAGACCTGGGTTACCTTCGTTTGAGCTGACGCTGAGCTTAAATGAAGCACAAATGGTACAAGCACCGGTAGCCCAGGTTGAAGTGAGCCAAAAAGTGGTAGTGGTTGAGAATATGGCTCCTAGGGGACGTAAGAACCGCAAGGATAAGTATCTGGCGGAAATCGATGCCCAGGCGGCGGCAGCGAATTACGTGGAACAGGTGGCGGGAGCGAAAGTGATTGCAGTGGCATTGCGCGATGAGGTCATCGACATGATGGCTCAAACACTGATTGCTCTGGAGGACGAGTGGGTGCGCAAAGTGATCTACCTGACGAAGGACTTGCCCAAACTGTACGCGATGTCGATATACAACATTATGGTGAAGGAGAAGGCTAAGGGGAGCTCGTTGGTGTTGCTTGTCAGCCAGCGTACGCAAAAGACAGTGGTGGTGGACTTGACGAGAGGCGACTAAGCATTATAGCATATATAGACAACGGCATAACGATTATAGAAATTCCGCGTTCATAGGATTGATTTTGTGACCACCAGTTAAGTTTTGGTTGCCCACCAGATTTCTTGTTGACTACGCGTTTGGATTTATAAGAGAAACACATTCTTATTCAAAACATTGATCTAAACGGAAACGATATTTTCAGTGGTGGTGTAGTTGACCTCCGAGAACGACACTTGGTTGGTGTCGTGGTTGATGGTAACATAGGCGCTACGCAAGAACGTGTCGCCAAAAGTGAAGCCACTATCAGGCAGCACTGGTTGAAAACCGAAGTAGCACTTACCGGAGGGGTTGCCGTTGTTGTCGTAAATCGTGAGCGCCAAGTCCTTGTAAGGAATCTTAATCTCAACGGTGCCGAACCAAAGCGACACATACTTGTTAGACGGCGCGTTGCAGTCAATTTGGTAGCCCTTCGGGTCCCAGACAAGCGACTCCACCTTAATGTTGTTGAACAAACTCTCAGGGAAGAAAGATAAAGTGGTGCCGGTGTCCACAATCGCCTCAAACTCAGCATTGCCAGACCCACCGTCACTGTCGGTGAGCTTAACTGTGGTCTTGATCGTATCGTAGACGGCATTGTCGCCAGTAGTGACGAGAGGGATGGTTGCAATGGGACCCTTGATCTTAGCAAGGTCGCGACCACCAAAGGTGAGAGAGCCAAGAGTCGCGTCGGGCTTGTTGAGGTAGTAGGAGTACGAGTTGGACAGGGTGATACCTTCATCCTTCAACTTTTGTGGGAATCTGGTGTAGGGGACGCCCTTGGTGATGTTGAGCTTAGTGCTACCGCCAATGCCGAAAATCCCTGTCAGGTTGTCCGTCAACGTCACCGTATTGGCTAAAGCCCATTGGAAATTCTTGACTTCAACCCCGGTTTCAAGCCACACCGACGAGGTGCCAAAATCGCCCTTGGCCGCCGACCCGTCCTCGTATTCGATACCGAAGGGGATGCCACTGTTGTTGAACCCACTGGTATCCTTCAACTTGGAGGCGTCGTACCACAAGTACGGCGACCCCGTGTCCAAATCCACATCCACCGTCTGCTGTTGTTTGATAAGCCCCAAGCGAACGCTGTAGTTGGTAGTGTTGAGCTTGACGTTCTGGGCACCGGCGTTCTTCGCTCTGGAAAGGTGGTCGGTCTTCAACACTGACTTCTTGGGCAGCTTACTCAAGGTGAACGAAAGCGGCTGGGGTTGTTGGTCTCTCACCACCAACGCGGCGGCTAAGGAGACCACAAATGGCGTAATAAGCAAAACCATGGCAAAACTGTTTGACTAAAGCTTCATCAAGGAAACACTATAGGCTTTTATAGTGCAGATCATTTGGGGTCGGGTCTCCGGGGTCGGCCTTGAATTAGGCGCTGGCTGGGTGATCCCCGTAATATTGTGGTGGCTGCGGCGTTTTGTGTCAAGGAGGCGGCTTTAAATTGCATTGTCTCTCCCGCTTGCATGTGGCTCCAATGTGTCAAGCAAACAGTTAAGCGAGAATGGCTCCATGTATATTTAGGAGAGCTCCTTGTTGAGGCAGTGTGGTCACTTTCGTAAATAGCGTACTCAATACAATTTGTGAGTGTTAGCGACGCGCGAACCAAAACATACGAGTGATTTAGCCCGGTATAGTGATCTCTAGAGCAAGGCCACGAGGCAGGGGGTGGAAACGCCTTATAGTTAATATCGATCAAGTATAACCGGCTATTTCCCGAGTGGGAAGCAGCATTTAGCGCAGTGCTCGCCGTTGTCGAAGCAACGGCACCTATGACCTCACCCCCTCCTGCTATTGTTTGCCGTGAGGGGTTTCCGGACTTGTGCCGGCCGGAGAACTACCAGTGGGGAAACCAAGCGACTCAACTAGTCAACACGCCCCATACTAACAATTTCGTCGAATATACATTGTGAAAACACCGGATTTTGCGTCGAATCTATACGAGTCTAATATGGGAGGATTCTCCGACTGGTCGCGTCTAAAAAAAGCTCCGTGACTGCCGTGCAGATTGAGACACGTGAACGCCCCCTACCAGCTCTCGGTCTAGAATATGACGAGAGTTCCGTAAGGCAAATTTGGCTCCTATCTGTTATGAGATAACGATTTCCTATTTTCTCCATCCAATTTATTTCAGGAGAGGTTCCATTTGATTTAGTGTAACCCACGCGGCCCTCACTCCGGAAAAAAGTTAAATTTAGCGCGCGAAATGGGTATCTCCGAAAGGTTGGGGTTAGTAGAACAATGAAGCAGTGTATTCAGAACTATAAAATCAATTAATTTCAAAGTTTACTCAAACGCTCACAACAAGACAATGTTCTCCTCGTCGGTGTGGTGGACGTTGGAGATGAGGGCGACGTTCTTGTCATGGTCGACGGTGACGTACATGTGGGTCAACGACGATACCCCCAAGGTATTCGGGGTCCCTTCGGGGGTCGGCTGGACCCCCAAAATGCACGAACCCGTCAAGGTACCCTTATCGTCGCGAGCCCTGATCGCCAAGTCGTTAAGGGAAAATCTCACTTCGACATCGTTAAACCACAACAGATAGTACAAGTCCGAAGGGATGTTGCACGGCACGAAGATGAGCCCGTCTTTTCTCACCGTGTTGGGGACTTTCTTCTGGATTTGCGCGACAATAGCCTTGGGTAACTTCGTAATCGTGTAGCCAGTGTCCAAGTTGACTTCGATGTTCTCCCCAAGCACTTCGCCGTCGGAACCAGTGATCTTGGTAAGTTGGATATTGTCAAAGCGAGAGTCGGGGGTGCCCGTGTTCAAAGGGATGGTGGCCACGGTGCCGTTGATCTTAGCCTTATCAATGCCGCCAAACACAATGTCACCCGAAGTAGCGTCCTTTGCGTTAAGGTAGTACAGGTAGCCGTTAGTTTTGATCTGGCCGTCGTCCTTCAACCGCTGGACGAAGTTGGGGTACTTTTTATTCGTCAGCTCGTTCTCGACTCTGCCCACGCCAAAAATCCCGGCAAAGCCGTTGGGGTTCTTCGAAAGGTTGTCTGCCACCACCCACTGGTAGTCCTTCACTTCAAGCCCGTTGTCGAGCCAGAGCAGCGACGTCCCGAACCAGCCATGAAGCGAGGTCTGGTCGTAGTACCCGATCGAGAACGGCTCAGACAAGTTCTTCCACAGCGACAAGTCGTGGATCTCGGGCTTGTTGATCCAGAGATCGGCCGAGCCAGTGTCGATCTCCACCGAGAACTTCTGGCCCTTGGTACCAAGCTCAACGTCAATCATATAGTAGTATCCATCGACCCAGAGCTGGGCTCTTTGGCCCGCAGGACCCGCCCGAGTAGTTCTGTCGGGTTCAACGACTTCAGGGCGAGTGTTCTTGTTCAACGAGAATTTGAGGGGTTGAGACTCGTCTCTGATTGCCAACGCCGTGGCCAACGCAAGTAAGTATGGAGCAAATAACATGAGGAATGGGATTTGAAGTCGTCACCACCACGTTCACTGCCAATTTATACCCCGGCCAGTGGTGCCTTTTGTGGCAATTTCACCTGGGCATTGTTCTCCTCATGGCGACCGCTAATGTGCCTCCGGATCGCCCAAAAATGAAAGGAGTTTGGTGGTCAGAGTGACTCATTTCGTGGCAAATCAGGAAATCAAGCCCAGTAGTGTCCTTAGTAGATCAACGGGAGCCACACATATTAGCCCTCGGGCATTTCTTAGTGGTGTCTAAACTGATCTAAAGTGCGACAGCGGCATTATCGAATACGACACAAAACGCATGCCGGTGCCATAGCAGCGGCTTCAGGGTCCTGATTTGACTCGGAACCAGTATACCCGCGTGTCCCCGTGGCAGTCACAAAGCTCGACGACGCCGTAGCCCCTATTCACTGGCTGCAACCACAATATCAAGGTGTTCTTGATCCACCAATAAGCCCCCGTTGTACTCCACCCAACACGTGGAATTGGCTCTACCCAACGCATTTGTCCGCCAATTGTGGCCATACGACCGAGGGCATGAGCGGAGTTATCGCGTGCGGTTACCTCGAGTGAGTGATAACCAGCTTTGATTTCAAGCCTAAATCCGATAACTCGCAATTGATAGCAAATAACCGGCGTAAAGTTGCCGTATAATCGAAAGCCATGCCACAAGAAATCCCTCAAAACTAAATTTACGTTTTCCTACAGTGGTCGACAATTTACTTCTCTCAAGCAAAGCCCTGATGGCTTTGTGGCCCGCGAAAACCGGTATTCATGAAATTCATGCCATATCTGTTGAAAATCGAGCATCATCTAGTTGCTTAACCTTATTGCACGTATCCTTAAACTCATTTATTACTGCCGTCGCTCAACAGCGAATTTTCGCCTCGTATAGGGCGTAGTCTATATGCTCACAACAACTCGTCCAATCTCGCCGCCGGGTTCGTCTCGACAAAGTCCAACGACACCTTGTGCCCCACCAACTCCCGGATGTTCAGCACCCCGTACTTGATCATGGTGGGCCGTTCAAGCGACAACCCCCACCCCAACACTCTCATGTTCTTGGGCAAGCCCATCGCCTCCAACATCTCGGGACGGAACATCCCCGAGTTACCAATCTCCACCCACTTGCCCAACCCCTTGTGGTAGGCAAAGATTTCCAACGACGGCTCGGTGTAAGGGTTGTAGGCGGCCTTGAATCTGAGACCGTCGACACCCATCTTGCCGAAGAAGTCTTCCATGAAGCCAATAAGGTCACCGAGGGTGATGTCGTAGCCTGCAATCACCCCTTCCACTTGATGGAATTCTGCCAAGTGAGTAGCGTCGACGGCTTCGTTACGGAACACCCGGTCGATCGAGAACAACCGCACCGGCTTCGGGTCCTGGGCGAGCTTGTGCAACATCGCCGCCGAGATGGCGGTGGTGTGGGTTCTGAGCACCATTCTCAACGATTCCTCGGCCTTCCACGGGTAGCGGTAGCCGATAGAGCCGTACTTACCCTCTTGGTGGACCTGTTGGATGTTCTTCCAGTAAGTCTCGTCCTCGGGCTTCTTGGCCACCGCGGGGTCTTTAAGGTAGAAAGTGTCTTGTAAGTCACGGGCCGGGTGCTGTTGAGGCACGAAAAGGGTGTCGAAGTTCCAGAACCCCGTCTCGGTGTATTGGTTCGAGGGCATCTCGGTGAACCCCATCAGGAAGAAGATCTGTCTGAACTCTTCCTTGACCTTGTTCAACGGGTGCAACGCCCCCAGCTGGGGGTAGATCCCTTCCAGGACAAAGTTGAGCGGCTTGAACTCCTTTTCCTTCCAGGTGCCGTTGACGATCATGTCCAGGGTGATATCGGTTTCGAGTTGCTTGATTTCGAGGGAGAATTCAGGCCCCTTTTCCACTTGGTAGCCGATGATCTTGGTCAAGGTGACAAGCTTACGCTTCTTCAACTCCTGCAACTCCTTGGCGTCGGCGAGAGTGCCGGTGGAGGCAATGGTGTTTAATTGGTCCAACACGGTATCGGTGGGGGTCGAGTCGACAAGGGCGACGATGCGGTCACCGTCCTTCTTCAACCACTTGTTCTTGAACGCCTTACCCTGGCCAACGGCGGCGATGGGCTTGGTGACGGCCTCTTGGATTTCGGCGACCAGCATACCTTCACCAGCGGGCTTAGAAAGCACCGCCTTCACCACTTCGATTTCGGGAGTGGCGCCGGCAGCGACGTAGCGCTTGGCTTCGTCAGTAAGGTTCCACTGGTCGGTTTCTTTCTTTGTCAGCGTCACCATCAGCTTCGCCGCCAACGACGTGAGCGCCGCCTGGAGCTGCTGCGAGTCAAGCGCCTTGAACTCGTCTACCTGCAAGGTGTTGTCGATCTTCCCGTCGGCATCGAGGCGGGCAAGGAGCCGGTGTTGCAAGTCGGACATGGTCGGTCTTTGCTGAGAAGAATTTTTCACGAAAAATGAGAATCGCTTGGTGAGGTGATCGGGGACAAAGATAAGACAAAAACGATAATTACCGACGTGAAGAGAGATTGATGAGTCACAGGATGATGACAGGGGTTTAACGGAGTGAAGTGGATGTGGTAGAATTCGAGAGGAAGGGGTGGGGAGATGGTGATTGTGAGTCATTCGCGGCCTGACTAAGCCGCCACCCGATCAGTGTGGAGAGAATTCAACGTAGATCAATCCGATTAGTAGTTAGGCAAATCAGTAGTATGATTTTCGTTGAGTGAAGTTGTATAGTTCACGGATCATTGGGTAGGGGCATTGCCCCATCGTCGCGTTGTGTAGAGGCGAGTGTGGATGAGTTTTGGTACTGACGCATTTCCTCCATCGACAACTCAGACAGTACTCGTAGACCGATATCTGAATCAAGTCATGTTTGAAGTTTCGTAAGACAATTGACAAAGCCTGTATCTTAGTTATGGGAGTCTGAGCTGCCAGCGATAACCCGTTGTTCATGAAGTGCGCGTGGCTTCAGGCGCTGATCTGTAATAGAAACCGACATCAACCACCAACGTTCAACGAGCAAATGATCGGAGATTACCGAAATGAAAACTTGAAATTATCAGCTGGTAGTTGCTATCAAGTTTGGCTCGACAATTTGGACTATAAGCCAAACCCCAATTGGCTTACATTGTCGTGAACACAATCACGTTAAATTTGTACAATATCGTAAATTTCTTACCACAATTGAGATTTCGTTCATTAGCGGTGGAACCGTTGAAACGCAAGATTGGATATTGTTTAACCTGCTCGATCACGCCGATCATACGTCGAGCATAAACGTTACCCCTGACATTAGTACTTTGAAGGATTGCGCTTTCTTCCTCGAGGTCCAGTAGCTTATTGAAAGATCTCTTGGTCTTTTAGAGTTTTAGATTTAGGTGTAGTTATTGTGGTTATCGCCTCAAAGGGACATCACCATTGGTGGCGTTTCACTACATCCAACCTAAATTTGCCTCAGCCTTCCTCGTGTGTGTGTGATAACAGCCATTGAGGGTTTCTATAATTAGTCTTGAAAGTGACTAACACAGCCATCCACTCCACTGTTTCCCTTTTTAACCACTTCCTACCTTCAATTTTTCTTTTCCGTCATCAAAACCCTAAGTTTGTCATGACCCTGATGGCTTCGCCTGCGCCACCTTTGAGTCTACCCCGTGTTCCCCCGTAACCAAATCTACTAACAATTAAAATTTACCACATGTAGCTCTAAACAATTCAAAACAAAGCAAGATGTGTTTACTCCTCCACCACGGGCTCAATTGAATTATATTCTCTGCGTTGGCATCATTCGTCTTGGTCCTTGGTTACGCAGCCCGCAACCCCCCGCCGTCGTGAGCAATGACGACGACGGAAATTTCCCGCGGGGCTCCACGAGAGCAATGTCACCCGCTGACATCCCGCCCCTCGTCTGAGACTTTTATTGCTTCGCAAGGCTCACTCGAGGGGCGGCGCATGCTTACCTCGGAGCGCCCCCATTCTCGATCGGGGAATGTACGCCTCACATTTGCTTCGAGACCAACAACTAAGCTTTCAAACAGTAAAATTAATTTATAATTAACATAGAGACATTGCGTTAAATCAAGCATACGTCGGCTTGGGGTGGCTGGGTCTGGTTCCTCAAACGAATCCATTGTCTCAGTGGGCGATGCCCGGCTTGGCACAGCCGCAGCCCCGCCGCGTCATCATACGTTTGCCACGCCGCGCGCCTCCTGCCTAGCATTGCTCCTGATGTCAACCTCGCTATAAATTCCCAGCAATGCCCGCAAATCCGCCTAATTGAACATTTACCATGGTATGTCTACTTCATTGCTTGATAAAATTGACATGAAACTAACTTTAGCCTGTTACTTGCTCAGATATTCCTAAGGTCATCCTTGCCATCATTCTCCCTCCTCTCGGGGTGTTCTTTGAAGTTGGCTGCAACAACCAATTCTGGCTCAACGTGCTTTTGACCATTCTCGGGTACTTCCCCGGGATCATCCACGCGTTGTATATCATCTTCACAAGATGACCCCCTTTTGTTTTTTCAGTATCTAAGAGAAAATAACGAATGCATATTTATCAAGCAATCTGTAGATTTTCGTGTCACTTTGTCAATCTTAAACGGTCATATTAGAGATCTCATCTCGAATGTAGTATCGTCTTCTTCAAATCTCGTCTCAAGCGTAGTCGGTATCTTGTCAACGGTTTCATCGGTGGTTGCTGGATAATGAGAATAACTATATTTTGGCATTTTCGTGTTTCTAGAAGTTCAAATTTGAGTATGTTCACATTAAAGATCTCGTCTTAGATGTAGGGTTGTGTTCTCAAGTGATCGTCTCCGATGTAGTCTATATTTTGTCAACGGTGCTTGCTGTGGCGTTGCCCTCATCGAGTTTGGTCCCCACTAAATTGCGCGCATTACCACCATGTACTCGGCCAGACTTGCCCCCCGGCTATTACGACCGGTGGGACGTCAGTTCACCCGGAACGTCGTCTACCAGCGGGCTAAAACTAACGGTGCTTCCACCACGTCGGCAGCGTCGTCGTCGCTGGCAGCAGCGGCGAAGCTGGCCGGTGGCAATGGCGACGCGTCTGAACCTTCGGCCGCCACCCCGTCCACCACGTCCAACACCACTAATGTGACTCCCGGGAACGGGTTACGGTTTAACGATGAGCCGTTGAGCGGTTCTGGAGCGCTGGGCCACTCTCCCCAGTCGACTGATTGGTCGGAATCTTTCCACGGTTTGGGGTCGAAACCGTTTGACCGCGAAACTATCGATATCCTCTTGGCTCCCATAAGCGATACCGATATTGAGATCAAGCCTGACGGGTTGTTGTACCTCCCTGAAATCAAATACCGTCGTATCCTCAATAGAGCTTTTGGCCCCGGTGGCTGGGGTCTCGCTCCGAGAACGGAGTCGTTAATTATCGACAAACAGATCTCGAGAGAGTATGCCCTTATTTGTGAAGGCCGTTTAGTGCTGATTGCTCGTGGCGAACAGGACTTCTTTGGTGGTAACGATAAGGTGACGACCGCGTTAGAAGGGTGCAAGCTGAATGCACTTATGCGGTGCTGCAAGGACTTGGGGATTGCCCTGGAGTTGTGGGACCCTCAGTTCATTCGAAAGTGGAAACAAAAGTACTGTGAAGAAGTATTTGTCGAACACGTCGGCACCAAGAAGAAGAAGAAGATCTGGAAGCTTAAGCTGACCAAGGGCGTCGAATACCCCTACAAAGCGTTATAATGCTTAATTAATCTTGTGTATAGAGCCGTAATGTAACTAATTTTGTGTATAACGCCCTTTTGTTACAGTATTCCTATACGTATATTTCATTATGCTATAGCTCAGAGGCTCTTGCCGATGCCGCGGCCCACGCCCAACTCCTCAACCGTCTGCAGCAACGGTCTTCTCTGCCACACGTCCCAGAACTGCTGCTTGGGCAACTTCTCGTCGCCGTTGGCCGCGACAAACTTGGCGTCCTGCCCCGCCAGCGACGCCGACTCAGCGTGGAAGAAGTTGTCGAGAACAGCGGTGATACCGGCACCAGCGAGGCCAGTCAACACCTTGTTTCTCAACGGCATCAGCTTGAAGCCCGCGGTCAAGACAACGGTGTTACCCACGAGTACCCCCCAGAACGTGTTCCAGGCGTCGTTCTTTTCTCTGAGGTTGGTCACCATCCCTTTAGTAGCAGTGGCGGTGGCGCCAAAGGCGATGGCGGTGAGGGGCAACCCCAATTTGAAGGTGGTACGCTTGAAGAGGTACAACCACCCGTAGGCCAACGCGGTGGTGTAGCCGCCGAACTTAAGGATCTGGGTGGTCTGGGTCTTGACGTCGACGGGAGCGTATTGAGGGTAGTGCTCCGACGAGAAGAACCCGCCCAAGCGGGGGAACTTGTCGGTGCTATCAGGAACCGGGGCAGACATGTTGGTAAAATCACTTTTTCGCCCGCAGTTATTGGTCGAGGCCAAGGCGCGCACGCTACCAGGAAAAAATGATGAGCCTGACAGAAGACGCTAACCCTGAAAATTCACTAAATGAGATGGGATTGAATTGAATTGATTGACAATTGATCATTAGAGTTGTATTTGCACTAATATTTTAATTGAGTTAAATGTGAATTCTTTTTTTTTAAATTCTTTTAAATTTCCATGATGGTTGTAACTGGTCGCGACTGTCATGACAATGCTAGTGTCTGTTTGGTTCTAGCATCAATAGCTACTAAAATTATATATTTGGCAAACAAGGGGACAACATGAGTGAACTCAAATATAACTAATGGCTCATCAATTCCGACTTTCCTCCAGTTGAAGCAAGAAGAGTTTTGGTTGGATGAGCGTAATAGAGTCCAATGGCTTCTTGAATGCATGACTCAATCGTCGACTTGTTCAGGAATTGCAAGCGTGGTTGGGGATGCTTAGTTTTGATTTTACCTGAATTTCGCTGCAAAATCACAGATGGTGTAAGATGATCAGTTGTTTGTTACAATCAAAGCTATATGTACATATGTTTATTTGATTCTAGTGATGCTTCCCTTTCGTCATATTTTACAACTAAAAGATGATGGGTAAGGCGAGAGCAAGGAGGAGCCACCCGGGGTTGACAGCCGATGCCGCCAGGTCAGTATCCTTACCATTCTTAATGTAAGTACGGTTAGAGAACGGTTGAGGGAACATGTCGTATTCCACAAGCCGTTTAAAATCCCACTCGATGGTAGTTTCCGTCTTGTAGCACCAGAAGATCCACCCGTTCATCTTTGACTCGTATTGGTCCAATTGCATTTCGATAAACTTACGAGTGTTCTTCCGCTTAAGTTTCAGCCACGAGTTGATATCATTAATGGCGTCACAGCTACCGGTACGGTTGAAATTGTAGGGTTGATCACCAGCATAGCGAGAGCCTAACCCCACGCCGTTGAGCCAAGGAGTACAATCAGTTAAAGCTGCTGACCATTCACCCACCACCGCCGGGTGAGTCTCGTTACTAATACCTTCTGCAAGCCCCTTAATGTTGTTCATGTGTTCAGTGATATTCATCGGTTGCTGCTCTTCAGTAAACACCTCATACTTGTGGTGGTCAATTAAAACGTTATCCGACGTATTAAGGAAATCGTTCCAGTAAGATGTCGGTTGGAAGGCATCGTGAAAGACAATCATGTTTTTCAATTCCATCAAATTGCCAGCATTAATGTAAGCGTTTTGGAAAAACTTCTTAATCTCATTGGTGTCCAAAGTACCACCTAACGGTTCGTTAACAATCTCAATGCCGAGCAACGTATCCTTATATTGCTGAGCCATATCGCCCAGACCGTATTTGGTGAAGATAGTGTTAAGTACTTGGTAAGTAACGTTAACATTATTAGTCGAGTTGAACCAACCAGGGTAGCCAATATCACGGTAACCCGACGAGTCAAACCCATTCTGCAGTCCTGGAACCCCGTGTAAATCGATCCACACTTTCAAATCATGGTTTTTCGCCCATTCAAGCGCTTTATCCAAATAGTCAGCCGCCCCTTTAATATAAGGGTCACCGTCCAACGTGTGGAACGCCCAGTAGCCAATAGGGATTCTCACCATGTTGAACCCATAGTTCTTAATGTCAGCAAAGTCATCTTCAGTGAACCACGACAGCCAGTGTTGCTGGAGTTGCTTTTCCGCCTCATCATGGCCAAGCTGTTTACAGAAATGGTACTCGTCCACGGGGATGGTAGCCGAGGAATTGGTGGCGTTAAATTGAAGGAAAAGCGACGGGGTGATGTAGGGCTCGAGCACAAGCCACCCACCCAACGCGATCCCTTGGTAGTGGAACTGGCGCCAGTCGTAATTGGGGTCAATTGACGTCAGCGTGTTTTTGGCGACGGTGCCGTTAGTGGGGAACGCCGTCAGGTTGAGCTGGGCCACCGCTAGTGTGATAAGCCAGAGTAAAAGAAGCATGGCTGGTGGGCTGGTTGTCTAAACTCTCGCGGTTCGAAATTTATGTAAACATCCTAAATATAGACGCAGCAGCAGCACCCCCCCTTTCGGAAAGTTAAGGTACACAGACCCTGACCCTCGGAGTTATAGCGTCGATATCACAATTAAATTATGAGTGAAATAGCACGGACGAAAGACTGAGATGACAATTATTTAGAGCTTGATCTTGGTTTTGTTTGTCGCGAGATACGAGACATGTGGGGTGGCCGATGTTTACCCGGCAACCTTGGCCTACATCCGCGAGAGATGACTTTTATCGTTCAATTGCATCAATCTCGATTGCGTGAATTTGTCAGTCAAGCCAGTCACACAATGTAGCAATAAGGCCAAAGAATTGTCATGATAAGACAAATCTTCTAACTTAATGATCAATTAGCATGGACAACGATTGTGATTGCCACTAAGCGAGTCAAAGTTGTTTTCGTACTAGATCACCAGTTAATATTTCTGTGAAGGTTGAGATGTTAGTAGCTGGGTTTGGATGTTACTAGCCTGGTTTGGATGTTAGTAGCTGGGTTTGGATGTTAGTAGCTGTTACACGATTGCATCATTACATAGTCTATGTACAATTAGTCGAGGGTTTCGGCGGCGTCGACCTCGACGACGGTCGCCTGCTCGCCCAAGATGTTGTTGATCGCCGCCGGCGGGTGGGCGGCGATCATCATCACGACGACCTCGTAGACGTCCTGGGGCACCGATCTTTGGTAGATGCCAAGGATGTCGGTGGGGTTGGGGTACACCGCCAACGCCTTGTAGAAGCAGATGGCGGCGTCGATCTTGAGTTGAGGCTTCGTCGCCAACTGCTCACCAAGCGCCACCTGTTGCATGAAGAACAGCTCCTTCTCCGACAAGTCGGTGGGGATGGGGTTGGCGGCCAAGTCGTCCAAAAGCGCCTGCTTCACCAGCTCCAATTTGAGCTGTTTCAGCTCATGGGCCAACTTCAGCGCCTGCTTCTCCTGGTCGACGGCCCGCTTCTTCAACTGGCGGCGGAAATTGACGTCGTGTCTTCTTCTGTAGTCAAAGTAGACGGCATAGCCCACGGCGGCGGCGGCGGCGATACCGGTGATCGTCCAGAACAGCGACTTCGACGACATGAATGGATGGCCATTGGGCGAGGTTTTTTCACCTTGGTGAGACCCGTGTCACGTGACATACTTTTAAGGCACTGACGTCATCACTAGTCTCGCACCCTACGGCCGGTTCCGGTATGATTCATTAAGTGCGATTTTTCGCCCCACCGCTAATTTCCATATATCCCATTTGATTAACAAAATGTCGAAGCTGGTGAATCTCGCCGTGATTGGCGCCGGTGTCGTTGGTCTGGCGTTCATCCGTCAATTGGCGGCGCTCAAAACCAACGTCACTTTTAACGTCGTCTACTTGGCCCGCTCGCTGAAGGAGGCCGTCTACAACGACGACCACTCCCCCATTAACCTCAATGCCTACCAGCTGGCGGCCGCCAAGCCCGTGTTGTCGGTGTCTGACCTTATTAGCTTCCTCACCAAGGCTAACAAGCCCACCATTCTCGTCGACAACACCTCGAACCCGCAATTGGCCGATGCTTACCCTCAGTTTGTCGAGGCGGGTATTTCCATCGCTACCCCTAACAAGAAGGCGTTTTCGTCGGAATTATCGCAATGGAAGAAGATCTTCGACGCCTCGGCCAAGCCCGGGGGCGGGTTGGTCTACCACGAAGCCACCGTCGGCGCTGGTTTGCCCATTATCGGCCCGCTTAAGGATATGGTGTTGACCGGTGACAAGATCCAAGTTGTTGAAGGTATCTTCCTGGGTACGTTGTCGTACATCTTCAACGAGTACTCGACGACGCTGCCTTCGCAAGTGAAGTTCTCCGATATCGTTGCCAAGGCGAAACTGTTGGGGTACACTGAACCCGACCCTCGTGACGATTTGAACGGGATGGACGTGGCGAGAAAAGTCACCATTGTCGGGAGAATTGCTGGTGTCCCCATTGAGCTGCCCACCGCGTTCAAGGTGGAACTGTTGATCCCGGCTCCCCTCGAGTCGGTGTCGCTGGCGGCGGAATTCTTGGAGAAGTTGCCCCAATACGACGACGAAATGCAAAAGCTTAAGGACGAAGCGTTTGCCAACAACCAGGTGTTGAGATTTGTCGGTAAAGTCGATGCCACTACCGGTGAAGCGTCGGTGGGCATTGCCAAGTACGGCTTTGACCACCCCTTCGCCGGGCTTAAGGGCTCCGACAACGTGGTGCTGATTAAGACCGACCGCTACCCTAACCCGTTGGTGGTTCAAGGTGCCGGTGCCGGCGCTGACGTCACCGCCCACGGGGTGTTGGCCGACACCGTGAGAATCGCCGAACGCATCGCCCAATGACTAGCCACCCCTCGTCTATAATAATAGAAGACAATAAGAGATTGACCGATTTGAAACGTGATAGTAATAATTATGTCAAATTAATGTGCACAACCAGATTGTTCATCTTTTAAAAACAATTGGAAAGTAAAAATTAAAAGGAGCCAGTTTCTGTAGCGACAGAATCAACAAGCTGTTTGTTAATGGAGAAGTCAGTCACCTCTACCCAAAGGAAATCATGCTAACTAACATGTTTTCAGACACGATGATCTGAACATTGTTGAATGATACTAAGTAGAATGGAATATTTACCCAAACGGTCCGAAAGTGAAGACTCGTTATCGTTCATGATGATTTCTTCAACATTCAGAGGTCACGCTAAATTGATGACAAATTGCACTACATTTTTCAATCATTATAGTTAGTATTAACCCTAAAAAACGCTATCAAAATTCATCCCATTCGTTTTTCTCATAGACTCGTCGTAATTGATTATCCTGGGACTTGAGCGGCGGTAAAAAGTGAGGTTGAAAGGTCACCGTCCCATTGCATACTAATGACGGCGGCGGCGAGCCCGGAGGATAGCCCAATTG
Organism: Diutina rugosa; assembly: GCF_008704595.1. Lineage (NCBI taxonomy): Eukaryota > Fungi > Ascomycota > Pichiomycetes > Serinales > Debaryomycetaceae > Diutina > Diutina rugosa. Next base: position 36,645 of record NW_022995154.1, on the reverse strand, counting down.
CTCGACGGTGGCAGCGCTGTCACACTCAAGATGCACCAAATGCGTAAGCCCTGTGAATCGCAATTTGGCGTGATCACCCCACTTGACACGGCACAATGCGACCAGTCGTATCGACGAAGGGAGTGTAATACCGTCGTGGTAGAGATTTCTGAAATCAGCATAGCCGATCTCCACCGATTTGAGCCTATCACATCTTTCCAACGTCGCCAAAATTGGAATGCCACCACGTCGACCCTTACACTTTTCCACCCACTGATCATTGAGGTAGGAGATGTATAATTTTTCCACCATTCTGGGAATGGAACCGATTCGTCCCGGCTTACTACAAGAAAGATATTGGCATTTGATGCCATCAGCACGGTCAAGCACGGTATCAAGCAATTTCAAGAATTTGGCCTCAATCTGTGGACGCTTGAAGTTTGACCAAAATTTGCAGTGAAGAATCTCTACGTGCTTCGCCGTAAGAGCCACTCTCGACAATTTCATTCTTTTGAGAATAACCGATTTGAGACGGTGGCTGATCTCGACCGCCTGGTTTACCTTTCTCATCGAGAGATGAACAAGTCGGGGAAACTGTTTTAATGGGACTTTGGTCCCATCCACTTTTAAGTTCACGATGTTGGGGGCGTTGGGATAGCCGACTGACCTGACTGCCGCAACGGCCAATCTCGTGAGTTTGATACAATTAAGAGTCACGGTTCTGGCTCTTAAAATGTTGACGTATCTGACAGTTTCAGAGTTAATGACTATGTCGTTAACTTCAGGATTATCAAGATTCTTGTAGCCAAAAACTTTGAGTTGGGAAGGGATTCCCGTCACCGGTTGCGACAGTACCATGACAAACTCATCCACATTAGGGGGCAAGCGCGTGAACTGGTTGAGAACCTTGTCAAATTTTATCTGTAACACTTTCATCGCAAAAAGCATATCCATGTCGCGAACTGATAAAGTGTGCGCCCGAAGCATCGTAAGTTGACTCATTTGATTGTCGGTGAAAACGTTCGTCGCGTCAACACCATGATGTTGGCCAAGAAGAACGACCTCTTGAAGTTGAGTAGACGACATCTCCTTAAAACAAATACCATCCGTTATGGTCATCTCCCTCCACATCTCTGGTGACCAGTAGTTTGCGCTCGAAACACAGGATAATTTAACACACGTCCCCTTGATAATGTAGAAAAACGGACCTTTGAAGTTTTTGAGATTAGGTAACAGGGTTGCATTGAATGTGAGTCTCAAGTTGTCGCAAATCTCGATGTCAGTCACCAGCAGTGGCAAGACAAGTGTGCCAGCGGGAGTGAATCGCTTGGCCCTGAAGTGGGTAAGTTGAGTCAAGTGCTCGAAGTTTAGAGGCAACTTGGTCCGACAGCCGTCGAGGGAGAGCTTTCGAACCGACCGCGGGATCGTATTAGGATTTAACTCGATACACCCGAATATCAGAACTTTGGAAACACGCCCGTTGATACCGGTGAGGTCCACGCCCAGGTAATACTTAGGGATATGTTGCACCAGCAACGTCAACTGCGAATATTTCACTTGGTTGAGGTGCCACTTTGTAAGGTCAAGTTGGCCACACGGGGTACATACCAGAATTTTACACGGGGGAAGCCGGGCGTATGTGGAAAAGTTGATCCAGGGGGAATTGTCATAGCTGAGCTCGTCCGGGGTCACATGTACCACGAGTGTCTTGAGGTGGTCGGCCAACCGCGCCGTAAACTTGCTCAATTCGAGATTGAGGAAGAACCGACAAAGGTCAGCCACCCCAAGGTGGGCATAAATCTCCGAGAGGATCTCGTTTGGAAGCGTTTCAAGCCGTAGCGTTTTTTCTGGTTGAACGTCCATGGGGCAGCGATTAGGGTCGATCACCAACCCAGATAGACTGAGTGCGTGCGCACTCTAGCTATTGGGAATCAGAGGCAACTCGGCTGCGACAACCAGAAGGTATACATCGAGGGAATGGTGAGACGATGATCGCGTGGTCTCAACAGCGATGGGTGTGGACGTTTTTATCGAGGATCAACGCACCCCACATATTCTGTGACACGAGCCATCCCAATGTTTGTCTGAAGAAAACCATTTGCATTCTTGTTGGGCATGACTTACCCCTATCGCCCCCCGCCAGCATTCGAGTATGTTTCAATCTGCCATTCCTGATAATGACAGAGCAGCTCAATCCAACGCCAGATTTGGCTAAAGCCTGAAAATGGATTGATGAATCAGCCAAAGTCAGTCAGACTCGTGCCAAAAACACCCTTCATTGAAAAAGCTCATGATGAAGAAGCTCATAATGACGTTGTTTGTTTGGTGCCCATTGTAAAGTTAGTGGGCTCTCAAAGGTGAAAGCTTACACACTGATGAGGTTTCGTCGGAATCCAACAACATCAGTAATGGCTGGATAAGCGACTAGCTTCAAGTCGAAACAAAGCTGGAAAGAAATCAAATGAATATTTGCTGATCGCAAAAGCCCAAATGGCTAGTCGAATCAACAAGCAATTTCCTGTTAAGGTGTTTGCCTGCCTTGATTGAGTCGACCAAATTTTCTTGAATTGATTTTCAGGATTGAACACTGTGATTCAAAACCAATTGCCAGTGAACTAAGGATAACTTTCAAACCATATCAAGACTTGATGAGTCTACTCCAAGGCGCCAGCAAGCTGTCGTTAACAGTTGACATTGACCTCAAAACACCTTGTAAAGTATTGCATAGCGGGATTCAAAGTATCACGGGATAGCCTTTGAGACTTGACAAGCATGTCTTGTATTTGGTCAGTTGATCATCCACAGAGTTCGAAGTAGCACATTTTGGCGGTATTCAGTCCAGGATAGCATTCGAAAACATTGAGTATAACATGCTCGAGCTTTAAGCAACCAACAATAATCCTTCGCTTAATGCGCCGAAAAATACTGACCTGTGCGCAGTACTGTAAATACGAGAAAAATGACTTGACAACGAAGAAACGAAGAAACGAAGAAAGTGTTGGAAAATTCATTACTTCGTATCCATAAATAACTGGAGTTTCCAAATTACATATATATACAAGTTGCATAATTTTGAAGGAAACAACCTCGATAAGTGTTAGTCATTATAATCATCACTTGATAAACTTGCCAAATAACCCATACTTCAATCACTGAATTTCTGCGTCAATTTCTTCGTCAATTTCTTCGTCAAAATCTTTGTCAATTCCACAAATCAGTAAAAGTGTCGAGGTTATGGAATCTCATTGATAGTGGCACATTCGAGGGGATTGAAGTAGAGTAACAAATCGTAGACGGTTACACTATAGCCCTGTTCCACGACCGCCTGGTATATTGGCTCATCCCAAAAGTATTTCTGACCGTGCCGTTGGCGGTACCAGTTCATGTAATCCACCCAGATGTTGTTATCGCGAATGTAGTATAGCTCGAATACAAGAGCGTAGGCAGCCAACACGTTAAGCCAGCTGAGAGCTAGCGGATTCTGGGCATACACCAAGTCCCAAAACGCATCCGACACGTTTACAAATACAGGATGGCACTCGAGCGGATATAAGGTGATCGTGGTGCGATACAATTGTTGATCGAGAACAGCAAACGCGTGTCTGACAATAGCCACGTCAGCCGGGGTCCCTAGCCCATCGGCGTGGGTGTCGATAAACTCTATTATGCGGGCAAAAAACGGAAACATTATGGCATTGTCGTTGCTAGGCGAACACAAACCAAGGATGCTTTCGTAGGGCAGGTTCTGCAAATATGGTAGCAACGTCGCGTACGTTTGGCGAAAACCATTATTGTAGGCAACGAAATCATTACCGCCTCTAGTGAAATCGACCAACGGACAAGTGCCCGAAGGTAACCTCTCTAGGATAGCAAACAAAAATGTCAACGATGTCATGAGCACTCTCGCCTCGGTTGTTGTACAGGTATTATCAAGCACTTTCCCCATTTGTCGACTGGTTGCCAGGAGTAAATAGTTGTACAGGTTCATGACAAAGTTGTACACCTTGGCTATCGACAACTCCAGCCCGTCATCGATGGGGGTATCCCCCAAAAGATACCGACGGTTGTTGTTGCCTAACAAGATCAATCCCAGAAACGCATACAATCCCAGCTGGATCAACTCCAGCGTGGCGTAGAGTCTCTCCCTTACGTTATTCCACAACTGTATTCGTCGGAAATTGTGACTGACGACGTAGTGGCGCGAACTCCAGTCGATCATGAACCAAATGATCCACATTTCCATCGACGACATGTAAGGTTTATTAGGAAAAAGAGAATGAACCAACGACTCCAGCACCTGAGGAGAAATGGAATCAATGAGTGCTTCATTACGAAGAGCCTTCGCCGTAACCAGCGAGTCCTCGGAATCCACGTGAAACAACTCATCAAGGGTGTCGACGATCAGATCGTTATTAAGGAATCCTTCGCCATTGGCATCACTTAGCAAATCGGTAAGTCCAAGGACACCATTATGTAGGTGGTGACCGTCCCCTATCAATTGAAGTACACCATTTTGTGAGTGGTCATCTACTATGACTTCAACGGGATTAACTGACGTGCTATTGGATAAAATCTAGGAGGTGGCAGCGGTTGATTTGGTCGAGGTTGGTGAATCGGGATACACGCACTCTCGGTTGCGATGAACGCAATATTCACACGGTCGTTTGAGGTCACACTGGCGTTAGTCATATTTGTCACGGCACACAAAAGGACAACTGTTTACTTACTTTGATATGGAGGCGGCGACAGTTAAGACATTTGCGTACTGACGGGCGCACCATGAGCAGCCATGATCGCTAGCGCGATCAGCCGGATCGTTTGGAAAAAAGCTAGCCAGATATATTGTTTAGGCAAAGACATCATTGTTTGCCACGACTCAAACGGAACTCATTCTCGTGATTCAATCATCTTGAGTGTAGATTTCTCTGGGACTAGATGTAAATGATTTTAATTAATATTCGTACTTCTTCTGCGCAAATCAAGCACCTGGGGCGCATGCTAGCGGTGGGACAAATCCTCGACGAGAACCACTATAAAGGCTATTTCACATGAACCTCGATAAATCCTCGGTCAGTATGTCGATTAGTAGTACAAATACAAATAATGTCTCGTGCGTGAAGACGCATCGTGCTTGTGTGGTTGTCGTTCGTGGGAGATCTAGATTCATAATAATGATCTCCACTTTTGGTGCTATTATTCAGGTATTTGTGTCACTGAAAGGATATGTACACCGAAACCTGCTTCGTGTTATTGGTCACAATATTGGACACAATACGGGCACGGTCGGCCGCCGACGCCACAAAATGCCAGATTTCCGCCATACACGATGGCCGGGGGGGCTATTTTTTTTTCAAGGGAGCACCGACAAAATATATCGTCGGTTGTAGCTGATTTTATGCCGTTTCTTGCATCTCGACGGAATAGGAAGTTTAGTTCGATTACTTCGCAGCTCGTAAATTCTTCATGGCTACACCCACACCGCCCCTGGAGTTGTCAACGACAATAAATCCATGCGCCACGCGTATTTGTAAAATTAGGAATGAACCAAGTTGTTTCTATCACTCTGTGAAGAAAGGAGACTTAAATACAAATAGAAGTCTTTGTCGAAGAACGTAACTGCCAGTAAATTCTGTTTACGTCGTATGCTAGCCTCAACTGGTGTCGACCGCCTCGTACTGGTGATTGCTTATTATCTGAAGGCGATATTTTCATCGACACTAACGTCCGCTTATCTGAGCAACTTCTGGCTCCGCCAGCTTATCCACGGGAGAAAATATATGTTGGCCAAGATTGCTCAAGGATACGACGTGTGGTGCGAGAATGGGCACTACTCGAGTCCGACAGTGAAACACCTCAATGTTCACAACCGATAAACCCGACTAGTTTTTTCAACTAGTTTTTCCAACTAGTTTTTCGCAGCATTTTCGACTAGTATGTTTGTAGTGATGATGTCATCGGTGGTCCAAGCGCGACGCGAATGAGACTACCACTGATCGCTCCGGGACGCGATACCTTCTCCATCCTCCTCACGACCGATAACCATGTGGGAGCGTATGAGGACGATCCCATCCGTGGCGACGACGGCTGGAAAACCTGGCACGAAATCACCAGCATCGCCGCCGACCGCGACGTCGACATGATCGTCCAGGGTGGCGACTTATTCCACATCAACAAACCGTCGAAGAAGTCAATGTATCAGGTGATGAAGCTGATACGGGCTAATTGCTTTGGTGATCGACCAGTGGAGATGGAATTGCTCCTGGATCCCAGTGGAAACTTCACTCACGGTTTCAATTTTGTCAACTACGAAGACCCTAATTTGAACGTGCTGGTGCCGATATTCAGTATTAGTGGTAACCATGATGATGCCACCGGTGACGGGTTATTGTCTCCCATTGATATCTTAGCGATTCTGGGGATGGTGAACCATTTTGGTAAAGTTGAGAATAATGAGGATATCGAGGTGCTGCCAATCTTGCTTCGCAAAGGCACCACTCAGTTAGCGCTTTACGGGCTTCAGAATGTTCGTGACGAGCGGTTACATCGCAGTTTCCGTGACGGTAAGGTCAAATTCCTCCGTCCTACCGTCGATACTAACCTGTGGTTTAATCTCTTTTGCATCCACCAAAACCACGCCCAACACCTGATTACCCTGCATATCCCCGAACTGTTTCTCCCCACATTTCTCGACTTTATTCTTTGGGGTCACGAACACGAGTGTATCGTCGATCCCATGCCTAACGCTGCCATGGAGTTTGATGTGCTCCAAGCGGGGCTGCTGATGGCGACGCTGTTGGCTGACGGCGAGCTTGCGGCGAAACACGTGTTCATTCTTAATATTAAGGGGAAAGATTATTCGCTTGAGGCGATCCCTCTTACTAGCGTGCGTCCTTTCATTCTTAAGCATATTACTTTGGAAGACCTGCCAGTGGAACCAGGACCTTCATCGCGAGCGAGCGTGGTGAAATATTTGACGGAACAAGTGGAGGAAGCGATTGCTGAGGCTAATAATGAGTACTTGAGGCGACAGCACTCGGTGGGTGTAAATGTCGACCCGCCGCTTCCTTTGATTCGTCTTAAAGTGGAATACTCTGGTGGCTACGAAATTGAAAATACTCGACGGTTTCTGAACCGTTTTGTGGGTAAAGTCGCTAATGTTAATGACATCATCCATTTTTATAAGAAGCGACAAGTATTGGAAAAAGTCGATAAACCAGAAGCGGTGGCCAAAGTGATACCCGAACGGCCTGAAATTAAACTTGATGACATTCTCCACCAAATGCTTGGGGAGACAAAGCTTACGCTTCTTCCAGAAAACGGGATGGACTTTGCCGTCAAGAAGTACTTGGAAACTGAGGATAAACACGTGCTTGAAGGGTATATCAATCAAGAGATTATCCAAGAACTGCAGCTGTTACTCGGTGTGGAAATCGATACTGATGAGTTTCATCGTGATGATAATCACTCTCGCAAAGTATTGAAACAAGTTCTTGAACAGCTTAAACGAGAACAGGCTAGGGCTCCCCCACCGACGTTAGACTTTAAAGCTGATGCTAAGTCTCTGAAGAAACTGGCGGCGGCTAAGGGTAAAGCTGCTGCTGCTAAACTGAAGAATACTAAATCTTCGAGAGCCAAACCGGCTAAGAGCAAGGAGTTTATCGTAAGTGATGATGAAGAGGATGAAGAGAGAGATGAAGGCGAAGAGGAAGATGAAGATGATGTGATGATTATTAGTGATTCTGATAATGAGGCACCCCCAAAAAAGCCGACTCGTCGTAAACGTACTAAATAGATTGCAATAGACGTCAATTGACACCTCAATCTTTGAGTCAAAAACGACAAGTAGAGTTTGTAAAACGAACCTATTATACTATAGATGTTTACAGACCCTCAAATATCGTTATACATAGGCTAGAACCAGAAAATCCCATCAATGTCACATCACCAAAAACGTTCAATAAAGCCAATACAAAAAAAATCCAACAACGGTTCCGTAGTCTAGTTGGTTATGGCGCATCCTTAACACGGATGAGGTCCCCGGATCGAGCCCGGGCGGAATCACTTTTTGTGTCACAATCCGATTTTTTTTTTCTCAGTGTGAGGCGCGTCGGTGCCTTTGAAGTACTGCTTCACCTTAGACCACAACAAACCCTAATTCACTCTAAAAATTAACTTTTCAACAAGATCGATGCGTGAACCCTATTTCTCATGGTCACGCCAACAAGACCCTCGACGCTTTAGACGTGGGAACTTCAGCCGATCGAGTTTTTAGAAGATTGTTTCTTAAGTATACACACGCGTCTGGTGGTTCCCCTTACTCCTAGCTTAGTAATAGTCGCGTCAATATATTTAGCGGTTGTTGCCAAATGTCGTTGATATGACTCGCCAATGCTAACAACCATCCGGTGGAAATTGCATTATTGTTTGATGACACTTGTCTGTGGTTGGTGGGAGACATAATTCTGGAAAGGGGACAGCATTTCTTTCGTTGTACACAAAGGGCGATGAAACTAGTCCGAGGCCACACGCTCATAATCAGTACCGCCGCGACCTAAAAAAAAAAGCTAGTCAACGCGCCAATTAATCCTAATTCGGGTCCACCTTTTTCGACCCCCACGAACACTCCACTTTCTCGAATTCCACAGATATCAACTCCCAGCGTTTACTGAACTGCTCCCAGACATTTACAAACACCCTCTATTCCATATTCTTACCCTCCTATCCCATTACCGACTCTTTAAAGCCTCCCACCGCCTTGGTTCGCTTATCCGAAGCCCCGCCCCTCACCCCCTTGATCGCGCGCCCAAACAATAAAATTATCCAGTGGCAGTGGACTTCCTTTAGGGTCTTATTGAGAGATAACTACCGAAGAAATCAGCCTTTCTTTGACCCCAACATTACCTCTAAGCTCTACCTGACGACCTACCCCTCCAGACCACAAACACATCCTTGTATTCGCCAAATAGCCGCCACGCCCAGGGTTCGCCAACGCTTAAAGGCCACGTTTTGGCGCGCGCGCGACAAAAACGCTAATCTTTCCACTCTTCAATTGTTTCCACCACCACTGACACCGACGCTGTCCTTGCCTAATGCTGGTCTACACAAGCGATATCAAGCACCATCGACGGGCGCCGCCGCCGCCAGGGGAACACGGCCTCGCCGTGGGCGCTGCCGGGGTGGGGGCGCTGCTGGTGCTGGCCACCAAGCGGCACGCGGGGTGGGTCCATCTTAAGGACGACGGCATTTTCACCTCGTTCCGGTGGAACAAACGGTACATGGTGATCACCGACAAGACGGTCAACTTCTATCGCCTGGATGATAACGTGACCCTGCAGCAGCCCGACCTTTCGTTCCCGTTAAACCTCATCGCCACCATCAACTTAAAGCCGCTGACGGGGTACTCGAAACTGCTGCAGCTGATCGAGATTGTCCCCAAAAACGGCGGCAAGGCGATGCTCATTTCGATCAAGCTGAACCACGACTACTTGGACTGGCTCGACGTGTTTACGCGTAAGTGTCCTTTAGTCCAGATCAATAACGGTACCACGACGCTGCTGGTGCTGTCGCCAATCAATTTTACCCACCGAGTCCACGTTGGCTTTGACCCGGCGCTGGGTAACTTCACGGGTTTACCCGATACCTGGAAACTGTTGTTGCAACACTCTAAGATCACCAATGAGGACTGGAAAAAGGACCCCGTGGCAGTGATTGAAGTGTTGGAGTTCTACAGTGACATTAACGGCGGTATGGGCATGCTGGGGCAGACGCTGCCTCTGGGAGGGATGCTGGCGCTGCTGCTGCTGAACGGCATTTCCCTGGCTCCGCAAGCCAAGCAAATCGCTCCGGCCCAGCCTGGCTCTCATGATTGGGTGAAACACCCGAAACCTCAGCAGTTTAAGCCCACGCGGGCGGCGCCCAAGCCTCCGGTACCTTACCATTTGACTAAGGACCAACTGAGTCAATCGTTGCTGACACCGTCGCAACAGACCCTGTCGCAGCTGGGCCCGTCGCAACTGGGCCCGCAGCTGGGACTCGAGGCCGTTCGCCCGCCGCCTCCACCTCCTTCTCAGTTACCGCGTTCGGCGCTGCTGACCTCGTTGTCTCAGCATGCTCAAGGAGCCCCCTACCATGGCGCCGTGCTGCAACCTCAGGCCCACCCCGCGTCTGGGGTTAAAGCTCAACTACCCTCGCATCCTCAACAACCGCCGCCTCAGCAGCAACCGCCGCAACAGCAGCAGCAGCAGCAACGACCATGGCCTCAGCAACAACAACAGCCACCCCAACAACAGCAATATCAACAGCAACAACCTCAACGGCCTCAACAGCCTCAACAACAACAACAACAACCCCAACAGCATCAACAGCAGCAACAATACCTCCAAAAGCAGCACCAGCAACCACAATACCAGCAATACCAACATCAACACCAACAACAACAACAACAGCAACACCAGCAGGCTCCCCAACAGCAGCCGCCTCAACCCCCCCAGACTCCTCATCAACAACGCGTGCATCCTGATCTTAAGATCTCCAATAACTACACCCAACCGCAGACGCCTCAAGGGGCTCCGCCAAAGCAGGCTCCTCCATCGGCAGTACCTCCTCCCGTGTCTAACGATGCCACTGCTGATTCGCAACCGATTCCTCAAGGGTCTAAGTATACTGCACCGCTGCCGAGCCAAGCTGACTACATCAAGCCGTTTGGCCTCACGTCGAAGATGGCGCAGTCGTCGCCGAGTTCGGCGCCTCTGTCACTGACACCGAAGAAGGGTCTCAACGTGATGAAGACGCCGTCGAAACCCACCCATGCCAAGAAGCCCGAGACTAATGGTCTGGCCCCGGCACCAGGGGCGCTGGGGACGTCGGCTCTGAGTAAGCTGGCGAAGCAGTTGAAGAAGGAGCGCGAGAAGCTTAATGACCAACAGATTCTCGCCAAGCTTAAGACGGTGGTTAACCCTAAGGACCCGACTCCCTTGTTCAACATCATCCAAAAGGCGGGTCAAGGGGCCCTGGGGGCGGTGTATCTTGCCGAATACATTTCCAACCGCGATAAAGTGGCGATCAAGCAGATGGACTTGAACGTGCAACCGCGGAAGGAGCTTATCATCAACGAGATTCTCGTGATGAAGGACTCGCAGCACAAGAACATCGTCAACTTTTTGGACCTGTACTTACGCGGTCTGCTGGACTTGTGGGTGATTATGGAGTACATGGAAGGTGGTTCGCTTACGGAAGTGATTGAAAACAACGGCTACAAGCTTACTGAACGCCAGATTGCCACCATCAGTTTTGAGACCCTTAAAGGGTTGCAACACTTGCACAAAAAGCACATCATCCACCGTGACATTAAGCTGGACAACGTGTTGTTGGATGCTCGCGGTAACGTCAAGATCACCGACTTTGGTTTCTGTGCTAAGCTTACCGACCAACGTAATAAGCGGGCGACGATGGTGGGTACTCCATACTGGATGGCCCCCGAAGTGGTGAAGCAAAAGGAGTACGATGAGAAGGTCGACGTGTGGCTGTTGGGGATCATGACGATCGAGATGATCGAAGGCGAGCCGCCGTACTTGAACGAAGAGCCGCTTAAGGCGCTTTACCTCATTGCCACCAACGGCACCCCCAAGTTGAAGAAACCTGAGCTTTTGAGTAACCTGATTAAGAAGTTTTTGAGCATTTGTCTTTGCGTCGATGTGCGGTACCGGGCCACCACCGATGAGTTATTGGAACACAGTTTCATCCAGCACAAGCTGGGGCTGATCGACGAGTTGTCTCTGTTATTGGAATGGAAGATCAACGGCGACCAACAGCACTAAAAGCGGATTACATCGACATTAATAAACGTTTCATGAGTAAGACTAAAGCGTCGTATATTTCCGACAATAAATAGAGAGGGAGTATCTTGAGTAATGTCGAAGACGTGTGGTCACCGCGTGTGAGTGTCCGTCTGACGACGATGGCCCCATTGTCATTTGTGTAAGCTGTGTCGTTTGGTGTCTACTTTTGGTAGCATGTTGGTGTTTTGTGGAGGGTAGCGTGCTGGTATTTTGTGGAGCATCGCGTTGGTGTCTTTTGTAAAGTGTCTATTTTTTTGTCTTGTTTGATGCCATTGTTTTAATGAGTGGGAGATAAGCTTTTTGATCGAGGTGCCGGCGACTGTTGCACCAGCGATGGTCTCGGGGACCACAGAGTTAAGGTTTCCCGCAGGCGCGGGATCTTAGAGATGTTGTTATTGTTATGACGATGAACGGGAGAGATTTTAGGTTGGGAGCCATCTAATGACTCTCGGATTAACACAACATAATCTAATTGAGTCCTAGCGTAAATGATGTTATAACGGTTTAATTAAAGTCTAAAGCTTCGTGGAATTGTAAATAAACATTATTTTAGTTATTGCCTTGTACTGCCTCATGCTAGTTAGCGACATCAATCGAGGACGTCGACCTCGGTCGTTTGAGGGGTACCCCTCGATTTAGCTAGACACCACATTGTCTACGCTGTCGGTTGTGCCCCCCAGTCTAAGCCCCTGTCGGCCCCAGCCCCCCGCCTTGGGGTATTTTTGGGGTAAAATGTCGCTGGTTCAGCGACAAACGCCGGCGCCAGCGGCGGCGAGTGCACCTGATTTTTTTATGATTTTTTTATGATTTTTTATGATTTTTTATGATTTTTTTTTTAAGCGTCGGTTTGGGAAATTAGTGTTTGGTGCCTGGCTCCAAGATCTCGTCAAGCACTTGAAAAGTGTGAAGTGAAAGGAATAGTAAATCCTGGAACAGATGTTTTTTTGAGAGTTCTTTTTGCGATTATTTGCTTGATATTTAATAAGCTTTTGTTTGCAAGTGCTCGCGGGTGACCTTTTCGGGGGGGAGGCGATAGTGGTGTTTGTGGCGGAGACCCATGTGAATCTCCGAGGCTGCGCTTCCAAGCAGAGATTATATTTTTGTTGAGATAGCGTAGCCACAAGGGAGACAGTCTGTATGCACCCGGCACGGCGGGTTTATTGCTACAGGTAGCGGTGGCGGTGGGCACAGCGATCGCGCGTGGCGGGCAGGGTTTAGCTGTAGACGGGAGGGGGCTGGGGAGGTTGGCTATTGTATTGAGTTACAAGCCCTGGGACATATCAAAAAAAACAACTACCCATGCGATCGTGGGCTTTTTGAATTTTTTTTTTGTGGGTTGCGTTCTCCGTTCCTGGGGCGGGTGCCGGGTCCGCGGCCAGCCTCCGTTCCGGTGCTAGACTCGCGATGTGAGAGCAAAGTGTGTGAGGCGAAATTTGCGAACAAAACGAAGACTGATGAAAAGAGAGAGGTAACTACTGACCACCAAACAGCCGTAAACCACAGTATATTATTCTTAGAAAGGATAGTCCCCTTTCAGTAAACAACAATTCAAAGATTCTGGGGCTAGTCTTCGTCGTGGGTCGGTCCCTATCATGGGCATCGGGTTGACCTGACGATATGGGGGCTTATCGAAGATAGCAGCCGACAGGGTTGCTCAGTACAGCGGAAGAGGAGACGGTAGCTCATTGAGGTCGTGTGGAGGCCACGTGTTTCAGAAATGGGACACCTGAAACTAGTGTCACACCATCTGATGACACCGGTGTTACATTTACCCGTGGAAGTACACTGGCGGGTGCCTGACGAGGTTCGAGAGCACTGGCTTCGGCGCGGGCGAGTACCTGAGGCATCGGGGCACTGGGCGCGCGCGCGGGGCGCATGCTTACTAAGCGGGCTGCCACCCCGCGGTTGCGAAAGTGGCAGCAGCCGCTTGCGGAGGGAATGGCCTGATCGGGGGCGCCCTCAGCCAGCAGTACGAGGGCGAGACCCTCGGCGGCGCCGCCAGTGCACCCACAGCGCCGCGCGCCAACAGCCCCTTCACGTTATCTCCACTCTAACAACCTCTTTTCTTCTCATTGAAATCGGTGTTTGTCAACAAACAGATCACGGGGGATCTCTCACGCTCGGATAATGGTTTTTTTGTCAGCAAGCGGATCGTGGGTGTCAGCGGAGGGCGCACGGTGCGGCGTAGGCTGGGTGCGCCCCGCGCCGACGGCGGCGCCCACGTCACTGTCCCCACATACATGGAAATCACGTCATGGGGATTTCCGTGCGTGGGCGTGTTTTGGTGAGCGATCGGTTTCACCAAGCGCAGCGACGCTGGATCACGCTGGCGTCGCCGGGATCAAATGCACAAGGGGCGGCGCGCGGCTATTGTTGGCACACGCGCGAGCATGTCGCCCGGCCGCAGGTGCCCTCGCATCCCGGAGCACCTGACGCTCGGTGACGCCGTCGTAGGCGTGGAAGCCTTTCGCTTGTCAGATAAAGTGTGGGTGCAGTAGGCCATCGCTAAAGCTAATCTGGGGCGATTGTCCCCAGAATTCAAGGATGGGAAGTTAGAAATAATTTGTTTAGTATTTGATTTGAGAGTTTGTGGTGGTTGGCTTTAGTAAAATCATTCACCGCTAGTATTGGCGACCGCGGGAGATAGCGGTGGTAAGCGGGATAGATTATGTGATCGTACCCCAGGGAGGAGGCCACCTCGACGGCTTATATGCGCACCCGCGGTGATCTCACCGCCCTGGCGTCGAGAATATCGCGATTGAGAAAATAATCACCCCTGGGTTTGTGGCAACGGTTTAGGTTGACGAAGCACTAATCGGGTAAGGCGAATCCTCGCCGGCGCCACCACTAATCGCCCAACGCGTGGATTTATCCAGAAATTGGAGAGCAATAGTCTCATTGTCAGTTGCTGGTGGTATTCCGATGAGGCGGATGCAGGTTTAGCCGCCTCCGTATCCCCTACCGCCACCATTCGGGCCTTTGCCCTTCTCAGGTGGTCTTGTCGCTACCATGTAGAATACAAAAAAGTGGTTCGATTGGTGCAGAAGCGGGGCGTGCGCGTGCGTGATATTCGTCTCAATCGAGATAATCTCCGTTAGCGAGACACCTCCCCAGGTTACCCATAGCAGTAGTCGGTTGTATAGGATAGTAAAAGGATTAGTTGTATATTAACTCTATCAGCAACCAGCTGATGCGTACTATCAGCTGATTTCCAAATTTTTCCCACTAATAATCATTGCTGTTTATCGCCATGTTTACTCATCACAACATTGCCGCCGGAGCATGTTCCTTTTCACCGCCTCTCGACCGGGGCTGAGACTTTGCTATCGCCGGCGCCAGGAACACCGCCCACGCCTCAGGCACTGCGGAGCCACCTCGGCTACCACCACAGGCGACAACAGCCGACGATAAACGGTAAGCGATTAATCAAAGAGTAAACCACCAACGGATATGCAAAATGTATCCGAAATTTTACTATTATATCAAGGAGATATCTCTCCGTGGTCTTTTATTGACTCAATGAGCAAACTATTGACTCAGTGTAACCTGTAACCATGTAGTGCTAAAGCTGCCGAGAAGTCTTCTATGAAAAAATAGAAAACACAACTAGCTATGACAAATACCTAAACTAACACCCACAACATGCCAAGTGAAAATTTTGTAGTTTCGCTATCGTCATCAATCATTAGAATTATTCGCTACACACTCGTCGCTATTAAAAATTTGGGTTTTTGCCCGTTATTTTCGTCAAATAAATGCATTGTTCGACTTGTAGTAGCTGTCGTTGATGGGGGCAGCGGTGGCGGTGGCGTAGGCGGTCGGGTACAGCGCCGGCTGGGACGCCTGGGGTGCCCCCGGCGCCAGCGGCGGGTGTGTCGGCAGGTACACTGGCGCCAGCGGCACCGGCGCCGGCGGCGCCACCGGCAGCGCGTCGTCGGCGGAGGGCGCTGCGGTGTACCACCCATTTTGCGGCTGCCCCGGGGGAGGCGGCGGCGCCCACGCCTTCTTGTGGGCCAGCGGCGTCGTCACCAGCGACACCAGGGCCCCCAGCGCCAGCGAGTTCAGCGTCAGCGCCACCAGCAGCAGGAAGTATTGCGGGTAGTCGGCGCCAGAAGCGCTGCCGGCAGCGCCGCCGGGAGCGCCAGAAATCTGCGTCGGTGGTGCCGGCACCACCAGCGGCGCCAGCGCCAGCGCCGTCCCGTTGTCAAAACCGAAGTTGTAGTTGAATTCAGGCTGGTAAGGGCCATTAGTCACCGAGGAAGTGGGGGGCGCCGGCGCCAGCCCCACCGGCGCTGGCGGCACCGGGCCGAGGGCGCTGCCGCCGCCGCTAACACCACCGGGGACTTGCGATGACGGCGGCACCACGGCGCCATCGCTGGCTCGGTTGATACCAGGGTTGCCAAGATTGGTGTTGGTGACCCCTTGGTTGGAATAGTACACGGGGAACGGGTTATTGAACTGGAGCGCCCCCAGCGCCGGCGGCGCCATGTCGCCGTATTGCGGCGCTCCCGGCGGCGCTCCCGGTGCCGGCACCAGGTCGTCGTACCCCAGCAGCAGCTGAGGCACCAGGTTATGGCGCAACGGTGCCTGCGGGTAGTCCATGTACACTCTGGGGAACGGGTGGGGCGGCGGCGGACCCCATTGCTGCAGCGGGGTGGGCATCCCCGGCGGGCCCTGGGGGTACCCTCCCGGCGCTGCCGGCGCCGGCTGCTTTTGCGACAACGCCAGCATATTTTGTAATTGGTAGTTATTGTCCAAAAAGTAGTAAGCTTCGTCCTCGATGGGGATCTTACCGCCGAGGCTCAGGTCTTTAACGGCGTTCCAGAGGCCGACGTTGATCTGGTGGTGCTTATACTCCAGTTCCAGCGGGCGGACGAGCTTGCCGTTGAGCACGTCCTCGGCGTTATAGTACAGGATGAGGTGGATCGTCTGTTTTTCCGGTTTGCCGTCGATGTGGAGGTCTTCCAGCAGTGTCGTAAGCAGCAATGTCTTCTTGATGAGCCCTTTATCCTTGAAAACATAGGGCGCAAGCAGTTGGGGTGGTGGTTGTTGCAGCTGGGGTAACTGTGGCTGGTGCAACCCCGGCACCGGCACCAGCAGCGCCAGCAGCAGCACCAGCAGCGGCACCAGCAGCCCGTTGGCACTGCTGACACTAGTACTAGTGTCGTAGCCCCCCGGCACCACCTTGCGCCGCTTCTTTTTGCGGTCGTCCTTCTCCAGCAACAGTTGTTTGTCCAACTCGCGGTACACCAAGAAGCGGCCCAATATCCGCAGCGGCAGCCACGCGATGCCGTCGGTCCACCGTTTGATGCCCAGGTGCTCCTCGATGAAGACAAACACGTTCCCCAGCTGGATGAGCTCGGGCCGCTCGCGCTCGTGCGGGCGGCGGGGGACGAGGTCGAGCCGTTTGTGGAGGATCTCCTGGATGATGAGGAGGGCGTCCTGGGTCAGCCCGACGTAGCCGTAGTACAGCGGCGACAACTTGAGCAGCATCGGTACCGGCACGTTAGGAAAGTGGTTTTTTTTTTTTGCTTTGGCGTGGGAGTAGTGTGGGGGTGGGGGCCTTTTCTATCCTGGGGGTGCCAGGGCCTTTTCCTGGTGACGGGCCACTGAGCCGGGCTGCCTGGTGGGAAAAATAATTTTTTGGGGTTACAAACAGCACGATTATTTTCTTCCGCGAGTAATTATGTTCGGAATGACCCATTTAAGCCTCGAGCCGACGAGCGAGAGGGGGGGGGGTGAGAGGGGGACAGGTAATAATTTTTTCGGCGGGCTACAGCCACAGGCAGCGGCAGAAAACGTAAGGGCTCGTGGCGACGCGTGCATAAGGGGAACCGACTCGTAAAAATAGGTAACACACTACCAAAACCACCGAAGGAAGGGAAACACACCGGGCTTTTCCAACCAATGCTAAGTGGTTATTAGAGACTACTCCACCTTCAAATTATGTATAATCTATACTATTAGGTCAGATTGTTGGTGTCTCATTTGGTTGGTTTAACACTCTTTTACACGATGGCTCCGCCACGATGGTTCGGCGGGAAACACCAAGAAAAACAAATATACAC
>NW_022995154.1:287-18568 GCF_008704595.1 Diutina rugosa | reverse complement strand
AAAAAAAAAAAAAAAAAAAAGGTGTCACCCGCGAATGTCACCGGGGCTACCTAACCGCAAACCACACGTCGTCCCTACCGTCGTATTCGCGGCGATGCCTGCCGCTAGCCCGCCGGCGGGGGTGAGTTTGCTAGCGATTAGGCAGGGCGAGGTCACGTGATCGCTTCCCCCTGGTGTTTCTCCGAGAATTATCCTACAAACCACACGGCGGGGTCAGTACCCGTTTCTGGAGAGACGTGGGGACCTCGGCCACAGCCCTCTTTACCCCTCTCTGGTAAGCACCCCCCTGACGTCCCTCCCTCGTCAAAATTGGTCAGAATAATAAATTAAATTGTCGCCCTTCTCCTAAGACTGATGGACCAGTCTGTATACTCTACCCATTGATCCATCGTCAATACTACTAAATCTGTTCATCATAACTGAGAATACAAATGTCTTTGGATAGCTCTGGAAATTTACCGTTTACGTATGTTTGGTCAGCCTCAGACCTTCGACGGATTCTCCCCCGCGACGTAGCCGCTCCCTATGCGTAAAGCCACCAGCCTGAAATTCTCTCAGCTAGCCGCCTACTGCATCCAATGCTCCAATTACCTAATCATTGGTAGCGTCTGTTTGGTTCATCGCGGGGACTACGAGGATGACCATGGCCGGAAACACGGAAACGGTTCCGCTTCCTCGGTGTTCCACGCTTAAACTGTAAATACCACAAATTTCACTTCCTAATTGTCATTAGTGTCGCCAAGACCCGCTGTGGCGAATATTCCCTCAGGGCCCAGCGAAGCCCGGCAAAACGGTCACCAACGCTCCTCCCCTGGCGAGGGAAGCTCGAGACCAGGGCGCCACCTGGTAACCACAACGACAAATTAAACCTAAAAGGTTATTTCTAAGGGTCTCCACTTTCTACGATGGTAATCCTTCGAGGGTCAGATATCTCCGCGCCTGTTATAGTAACAAGGTAGGGTGCGCAGGCGCTGTCCCCATGCCAACCCCGTGGCGTCAACCACATCCCCAGGGAATCGCCGCCAAAGGCAGCAACTCGACCCGGGGGGGAATAGTCTAGGCGTACACGCGAGAGTGTCATCATGTATAGTAAAAACTATGGAAGGATTACAGAGAAAAAACGTTTGGTGAACTCATCAAAAGTTTTTATAGTGTGGTCTGGTCACGTGACCTCATCGCGATGAGGACGTAGCGCGCGCGCACCACCGCGAACAATTAGGGTTCACACTTCCCCCATAGCGCAATACGCCCATCCTATACGCCACTAAAATATGGGTAAATCCACAGCCAAGCTGGCCAAGCTGGCGAAGCTGGCCAAGCTGAGTACGCCCAAGACCAAGGATGTTTCCCGAAAACGACCAGAGTTCACCCCGGCCAAGATCGACGCCCTCGTGGCGCAATTAATCGACGCCAATGCCCTCAATAACCTCGTGGCATTGCTCGAAATGTGGCAAACTCATGTCCCCCTGGTATTGGCCCAGGGCGGCGACGACGAAGCCACCGCTCGCCACTTGGTTGGTGGCTTGTTCAAGCTGTTTAACCACTTAATCCGGGAAAACCGCATGGCCCTTCCCAAGCACAAATACGACGAAAAGAAGGCCGTAGCCGTCAAATGGCTTAACAAGCAGTACCTGACATTCATTGACAACCTTTTGCTGGTGGTACAACAGCTGAATCACGCGCCGTCGCTCACCGTCGACGCCTGTGATGTCCTCATGCAATTAGTGAAAGCCGAGACCGAGGCCCACTATACCGAGGCGTTCTTCGCTGAAAAGCCGTTAAGACGGGTACGCCAAGCCGTCCTCGCTCTGGAAAACCCCGCCGTGGTCGCGTGGTTCGCCGAGGAGTACTTATCGCCCTACTTCGACCTCAGATTCTACTGGTTCCACAACTTGGCCCCCGAGATCACCGAGGCGATGTTTGACAACTACCTCGTGCTTGTCGAGCACTTGAGAGAGCTTAAGGACCAGCAATTTGCCGAGAAACAGCTTCCGTCGCGAGTGGTGCCCGAGAAGTTCCGTGCCCATTTCCAGGAGGCGACGCTTGCCGTGCTCACTCTCCCTAAATTGACTCACGCACACTACCAGCGGATCATGGCCAACTTGCACAAGCGGATCATCCCCCACATGCACCAGCCCCACCAGCTCATGGACTTCTTGACCCACTGCTACCACCAAGGGGGCGACCTCCCGTTGTTGACGCTCTCGTCGTTGTGGGAGTTGATGAAGCACCACAACCTCGAGTACCCGGACTTCTACACCAAGCTCTACGCGCTTTTAACGCCCGAGATGATGGCGCTGACCTATAGACCCCGGTTCATGAGACTCTGCGAATTGTTCCTCAGCTCCACCCATCTCAGTGCCCAATTGGTGGCGCTGTTTATCAAACGGTTAGCTCGGCTTACGCTTACCGCTCCCGTGCCCGCGACGGTGGCAGTGGTGCCGTTTGTGTACAATTTGCTTAAAGCTCACCCGACGGTGATGGTGATGATCCATCGCCCTGAAGGCGGCGCCGACGAGTTTAACGCCGAGGAGACGAACCCGTTAAAGACGGGAGCGATCTCGTCGCTGGTGTGGGAGCTTGAAGCGCTCACCAGCCACTACCACCCGCACGTGGCGACGTTGGCCCGCATCTACTCGGAACCTTTCCGCAAGCTCCGCTACAACATGGAGGACTTCTACGACTGGGACTACTCCCAGTTGGTGCAACAGGAACAGCGGAAGCGTTACAAGGCAGCGGCGGCGCTTGAGTTCGAGGAGAGAGGCGTCTTTGGTGCCGGTAACTATCTTGAAGACTGGGTGGCATAAACTACGCTGACGACATCACTACCACCCCAAAAGACATGGTGAAATCTCGTATACTATGTGTCAATCAGAAGCAGCTTAGTCTCCTCCGTCATGACGAGCTAGGGCGACGACTGCTACTATTGATAGAAAGAACCGAAATACACGCCCTGTGCGGTTTCAAGTTACTCCAAGGGGTTCGATTCGAAATGGATAAAATATAATAATATTCACACTGTAGCCGTAGGTGGCTGGGAGGGGGGTCGTTTCCAGGCACGTGCCGGGGGGTACTATCCTCGTTATCGCCGCCGGCACTGTCGGAAGCGACTGCCCTCGATTTTGTGTGCAGGCAGCCATGCCTCTCGGCATTGTCGCAGCGAATAATGCCGACAAACAGCAGTCGTGTGCCAACCAGATACATAGCCGACCAACGTCGCCGGACTAGCCCCCCTCGGCACCGCCGCCACCGCCTCCTCCACTTGCCACCACTTGCGGAGGTTGTAAATTGCAACTGAGTACAATGATGAGTGATTTTCCCAGAAATGTGACCTGTAGACGTCATCATGTATTCGCGCCCTAAAGCGGCTATATCCACTACGCCTCCTCATATTTACCAATACTGGGCCTGATAGGGATTTCTTTAAATGGCCGATGCTTGGCTTAGGCTGTTGTCGATGGTTTGAGGTCGTTGGCTGCCTCGCTCCGTACCATATTCGCCATTATCGGCACAATTTCCAAATCGTAGACTACTCCAAGAAGGGGGGAGCAGGGTGTCGATTTCGGCTATCGCCAGGCCTCCTATGGGGGCACAGACGACGGAAACAATACCGCACTAACTACAGTCTGGTAACCATCACTAAAACACCGGCCGTCATCTATGCTACCCCCGATTAGTCGTTAGATTGTATATTATTCTCTAATTAATATTTCTAATGAGGTATTCAAAAGTTTCTACTATGACCGACTGTCGATCACATTTAGGTCGATCTTGTCTCACAACTGCGATAACCTTTCGTTTCTGTTCTGCCTTCCCATATAGGTGATACATGATGCCATATTGAGCAGTGCTAGCCCCACACAGACTCAAACTCCGGGCCATAGCACTCTAAATTTAACTGATAAGTTCGACACCTCTTGTCTCATTGCTCCAATTAAGCCTACATTAGGATCTCACCCGTTACCTTAATTTCCTTGGCTTATCCTTACCCGAGCCAAGAAATTATGCTTTATGCTGTCAGTACATATCGTATCCTCGTATATCACGTCTACCCACCCATCGTACCTATCAAACACCTACCCTACCCTGAGACCATGGAGAAATGGCTACCCCAACAAACAGCTATGCCTGTCAACCCACTACACAAATGAAGTTCCAACCATGTCATCAAAAATAAATCCTTCTGGTTCTGGCAAATTTGAATTGTTTCAAGTTGCCTTGTTGTGTTCCCCACACGCTAAAACCTTCTCTCAGGGTCCTGTCCCGCGCGGAGCCGCTCGTGTTTACCATCTCCGGGCGCGCCGAAAGCTGGACCGCCGAGAAACCCAAGGAAATGCCCAATCGGTTTGCCCCGACCCGTCGCCCACGCTACCGGCTGTGGGTGGGGAACCACTTCTGGTTGTTTGTGCTGTTTTTCGGCTCGGTGGGGCTCGTGTCGTTCATCATGCTCGGCACCCTCATCCACTGGCTTCGAGGGCTCATCGTCGCTAGATCGGACCCGCTGCCCCCAGGAAGCCCGCTGTACCCTAATAACGATGCCCTCAAGATTACTACTGACGAACGCTACTATTTGCAGCAAGTAGGGCTCGATTTGGAGTATATCACATTGGTGGCCGACGACGGCCAGGTGCTCCATTTGCACCACGTGATCGACCCTAACGAGCTGACAGAACAGAGAGACCACCGTAAACCTGTTTTAATGCAGCACGGCCTTCTCGCGCTGCTGGGAGCCTATTTTAGCGGAGGTTTTAACTCGTTGGCCTATATCTTTACCAAAGCCGGCTACGACGTCTACTTGCTGAATAACCGGCTGTGGTTCCAATTCGAACACAAGACCTTAGACGGCAGCTTGAAACACAACCAGCAGTACTGGGACTGGGAGCTGCGCGACTTGGCCGGCTACGACTTACCCTGCCACGTGCAAGCGGTGCTTCTGCGCAAGCCCCACCACAAGAAATTGATCTATATTGGCCACTCTCAGGGGTGTACCCAGATGACGATCGCCTTACGTAACCCTGAGTTGAAACACCTCCACCAGCTGATTGAGTTTATCGGGTTTTTGTGTCCTGCTCTTTATCCAGGTAAATTGTTCCACACCCGCTACTTCCTTAAGTTTCTTAGACTGTTACCCCGTTGGCTCTACCGCTGTTTCATCGGTCCCTGTGTGTTTCTCGGTATCTTGGGTACTTGTCGCCACTACTTGGCCACCACCAATTTGTTCGGGGCCTCCGCTTACGGGGTGATGAACTACCTCTTTGGGTGGTCAGCAGAAAACTTTGAGCCCAACACTAAGGTGAGAAACATCCACTTCGTGTTTGTGGCCCTGTACGTGCTGGGGAGACTCATGCACTGGTGGACGCTGCACTGGGTGCTTGAGCTGTTTGCCAACGAGCTTTTGCCTCGCTCAAGTTACCGCGACGACTCCCACTACCGGTGGGTAAACCCCGTGCCTCCCATCAACCGCGAGGCGGAATCCCACCTGTATTTCCCCTTCACTGAACCCTGGTTCGCTGAGACGGGAGTCCAGATCCCTATGGTGATGTTTACCGGTGGTAAAGACTATTTGGTCGACGGGTTGCGAGCGGCTAGCCATATGCGCCACGGAGAACCCAACTACGAAGAAAACCACAATTTCTGGCACTACCACGTCGAAAACTATACCCATGTTGACGTCACCTGGGCGCAAAACCTCCCCCAGGTGGTGGCGGAACCGTTGCTTCGCCACATCAGGGAAAACGAAGCGCGTACCGAGGATAAAGCTAACGAAAAGCAACCCCAACCCACTGATTCTACGGCGTATCTTCGCCAGGAACGCCACACTGGCGTCGACGAGCTCCACCGCACGTTCCTGCGCAGCTCAGTGTACGTTGCCGACGACGCTGAAGAACAGGCCCGCCTAGAACGCCGCATACTGCGACGGGACCGGCGCCGCCTGGAACTGATCCACTCCACCAAATCGGTGAAGTCAGCCAAATCTAATAAGTCAGGGAGATCGGGTAAGTCGTCGCGGTACTTGGAACCAACTAACGCGCCGGCATTACCGCCCACGGCTGCTCCTGACTTGGAAAAGTTTACTGCGCCTCAACCTCCACAACCAGCGTACCACCCTTCGTCGGAAAAACCGGTGGTGGGTGAACTCCCGGCGCTTGCGAAACCAGTGGCCCCGCCGGTGATGAATGCCGCCGCCGGTTAATAATCTGTACTACTAATTAATCTAGAATCGCATTGTGCATTAATCTACAAAAGTACGTTTAAACTTTGGTTGTGGTGGTGTTGGAGGCAATTTAATATAAGCTTGGCTCCAGCTTTAAATCGTCGCTGGAGCATCGTCCGACTTGATAAACGTCGTGGTACTTATCTTTGAGTATATTCGAAGACCGATAGAGCTAAGTCAGCTGCCGTGATGTTCTGAAATGTAGTCCTAAGGGTCAAATTGACTTACTATTCGAGTGTCCAACATTTTATTGGAGTATTTGTAAAGCAGTTTCCTTCTTCAATGTGTAGATTGGTTCGTCACATAAATTGCGTCTTGAGAAACTTCTCATCGACCTGCTGATGCATAACATAGAATTATGTCGTCACCGCTAACGGTTGCGACTTCTGTTCATACTTAACCCAACGTAAGCATTCCGTGGATCGTCGTCTACCAGCCGCATACACGGTTAGTCCAGCAGGAACCATAGCCGTATATCATTGAGTACACTTTGAGGTCAGTTAATTGAATGAAGTTCACAATAGTTCAATTTCAAAGAGAGGCGGTACTTTGGCCAAAAATAATTGACTTCATGCTTCTGTTCTCGAAGTTGATGAAGTACTACCCTTTAAAGAAAAAAAAAACGAGCCCACGCCCGGGTTCGAACCGGGGACCAACAGATTTGCAATCTGCTGCGCTACCACTGCGCCACGTGTGCTTGTGATTTCTTTTTTTGGTTCACTTTTTAGTGTCAAACCAGACACAGCGGAAGTGTCAATTTTGCCGTAGAGACGGGAAAAACCTGATATTTGTGACTCCAGAGTTGATTCAACCATTTATGTGCTGTTTGAACCATGTTTTCCCCGTAATTGCGACTTCATTGAAGACGCGTCGGTGGCGCGCAACATCCATCATCATGTACGGCGACTTGGGCTACAAGCTAGTACTCGATGCCAAGCGGGGACAGGCCAATCCGGGGCTTCTGATATACCAGCTGGATCTTGTCAATGATATTGTCCAGGAAATAAACGATCTCCATCGAGATATGAGCTTCTTGGAGCAGACGAGCGACGACTCCAAAGTGGCCCAGTGCCAGACGTTTGTCACCCAGTTGTGTATGAGACGAAATAAGCGGTGCTTGCTTGGCTACCAACGAGCTCGAGCTAGCCGTATTGACGAAGTGGTGTGGGGTGGGAACACCGGTAGTTCCCGGCTGGTGGAGAATCTCAGTCACGCCGAACAGGAGTATTTCCGCCAGTACCAGAACCTCGTTATGGACTACAATGCCCTGTTTCCTGACCTAGATCTTGCTGGGTCGCTTGAGCCGCCGACGGGGATCTTTATCGACGTCCGGGTGCTCAAAGACGGCGGCGAAGTGCAGACGGAGTACGGGTCGTTCAACTTGATCAAAGACAGTCAGTTCTACGTGAGACGCAACGACGTCGAGCGGTTGATCCAGCAGGGATACCTTGAGGAGATATGATGTGATATTTAATTAATTATATAGTGTGATTAGTACCAGCCTAGTCAATAACCATAACGTCACCCTCGGGCTCGGGTTTCACCTCGAGCGTCAGTTCTTGTTTAACCTCCACTGCTGCCACGTCATCGCCAGCTCTGGTTGACGGTGGTTCCACTTTAACCCGCAGCGCTTGGGGCTCCAACTTGTCGAGCTCTTGGAGTTGGGCCTGGAGCTTATCGGCGCCCAACACGGTATTCTTTTGGTCAACGGGGATGGGGAGAATCATCACGTGGTCCCGATTATCGTAGACCCCGATGTTGTCGTCCATCGCCTTCACTTCCTTGCGCAAATCGATGGCAATGGTGCCGAGAAGGGAGTAGATCTCCTCGGTGTCGCTGACGAGGGCGTCGCGATCGTTGGCGGTATAGTGGGAAAATAGGGTGGAGAACTTCCCTAGCATGTCGACGATCTTGGCGTCGATCTCCAAGAGCGAGTCGAGCCGCTCCTGGATGTAGGTGTCTGGCATCGTGACGACGGCGGTTTGATGAGACAGTGCGACCAGATATAACAGTACGGAACATCGATGGAATTTGGAATAAATTTGCAACAAGAGAATAGGAGATTTAGATGTTAGTGCTGGCTCATTATCCAATTGATTCAATTTGATTTAAATCAGTGGAAATTGAGTATATCGGGAATAGTGTAAATGGGTTTTATTGTGTCTTATTTCAATAACACATTTTCGAGGTGAGTTGTATTAGTTCATTGGTTTATTTTGAAGCGAATGAGGCTAGGTTTAATTTCACAAAAAATCGATATGTCGAAATTTCGATTCACCTACAGTTTGATCATGGTGGCCTTAGAGAAATACGATCTGGTTCATGTGTAACGTAAATTATTTGTAAGCTGGGATACGAAAAAAAAAAACTATGGTTAACTAAAGTTGCGACGGACTGAAACCATTTGTTTTGACGTGCCTTTGCAAATTGGACCCATTTATGTTTGGTGATGAAGTTGATTTATAACTGAAGAGCTTCTAGAATGAGTTCAGTTTCCGCTGGACTCCCTTCAATGCAATTGTGAACAAAGCTATCAAAAATTCCTTTTTGTTAGCAATTGACTGCTAATAGGTGATCCCAAGAGGAGTCAGAGTGTTCTTTGAAGCATTTCTAGTCCATTCAATACTTCCACTGAGTTATCAAAGCGCGTTTGGCAGCTGAGTTTGGCACCGCTACCATATATCACAATTGATACCACAAACACGTGAGGGCATCTCCAAATCCATTGACAATTTGACTAGCTTACTACTATCACTAAAGTGAACTTGAACTAGTTCAGAATTGGTTTTTTTTAAGCGTATTTATTGCTGGACTTGTGTGTGATATATTATCCATGGCGGGTTTAGGGATTTTCTAGTCGCACGCCGCGCGCTTAATATTACCCGCCATTGTGAGTTAGCCATCATCACTATGGACTCCCAAGGGCCACAAGCGGTGGACCTTCCCCAGGAGTTACTCCTGGATGTTTTCTCGTACCTTGGTATTGGGGATACCTGCCAGTTGTACCTCAACCTTCGAGTGAACCAGCTTCTCCTCGAAAAGCGTTCCCATGGTGACGAGGTACCTACAGACGTGGAGCATCAATTGCGTTCTGTGAGCAGGCTCATGGGTTCGATTGCTGAGTACCTTCAAACGCAACGTATTAAGGTCTCGATCGAGAAGGTTACCAAGGGCGATAACACCAAAATCAGTACCAAGCAATACGCAGGGCTTCCACCGTGCAATATCGAGGTGAAAACCCCACTCTCCGAACTCGACCTCACCAAAGATTATCTCCAAAACGTGGAATACACGCTGTTGGCGTTGCACGTCATGCACATGTTCTACGATGAGTCCGTGCCCACCGACCTCGGAGGTCTCAAGGGGAACGTCACCGAGATGAAAATCGAGGGAAACATGTTGATCGACCCCAAGGATATCCCGCTAACCGTCACCAGACTCGAATTGAATTGCTCTGTTAAGCTGCCCCAAAACTTTGACCATTTGACTAATTTGACTTACGTGAGATATTGGCCTGTTCCTGACCAACTCACGTTGCCACAGCTGGTGACGACTATACTAATGCCTAGTGATTCCGAACTGCCTCCATACGATGCATCCGTGCTCACCAATCTTAAGCGGGTTAAGGGTGGCAGTTTCGTTAATCCGCGCTGGTCACAACTCGAGATAATCAAGTGCCCTCTTCCCAGTGACTGTCACCATCTCAACCTGTTGAAGGAGATTGAAATTGTTGATGATTACAAAAGTTTCAAAGACATTGAGTGTCCCCAGCTCACGAAAGTCATCAAGAGCGATTGTCCCACAAAAAATTGTAACATTACTGATGTGTTCACGGAAGAACAACTAGGTAACTTGCTGTTTATCAAAGGCTACATTGTCCCTCTCGATAGCTTACACTTACTCAGTCAGGTGACGGTATTGCACACGAAGGTGGACGTCACTATTGATGAGCTCTTTCCGTTGCCGCCACGCGTGGTTGACTTTGCAGTCATCCTGAGTCAATCTGTCGTTGGCATTCCCAGTCAGCTCAAGCTGTTCAAATATACATATTCTGGCGTGTCTGAAGATGAAGCCTCCGCTGACGTGCAAATTGTGTCGACGCTGGTTAGCAAGGTAGACGTCACCCACGTCAGAAATTTGATCATCGATTGTCCTAGGTTGACTGACTTGAAGTTGCTCAAAGTTGACCTGGTTGTCAGACTTGACGCTCCCAATTTGGTGAAATTGTTCATGGGTCTTGTGGACGTGCCTGTCGAGACGTTTCCTCGGCTTGGATATCTTGATATTTTGGGGGTGCCTGAATGTGAACCGGTCAAAGATGTAATTGTTGGCCATCATCTTAAATTCGTGAGAGTGTTGGGCAAAACTTTGGGCAAGGTGGATATCTCAGCGGATTGTGCTTTAATTCAGAGTTGTCGATTCCTGGACGAGACGCCTCGTATCTCCTCAAGGATCCTCTTGATCAATGACATTTTATACGATGCTGATGGCGAGTCCATAAAGATTCCCAACCACATGGAGGTCCTTATGTCGGGGCAATGGTGGAAAGGGAACCTCTACAAAGATTACTGTCCTGATTTTGAGATTGATCATGAAGGAGAAAATTTTTAGCGAGTGCATACCATGGTGAAGCCGTGTCGAACATTGTAGTTATTGTAGGTGCGTAGAGTTTTGATCACAACTCATAGAGTGAGTCATTCTCTTCGTGAGCACAACTATGTGGCCAATTGAGTCCCTACTGAACGGGATTGTTCATCAAACTCAACGCCACATTTTAGACAATTTTACATTGTGATTTTTCTATTTCGCAAATCTCTTTTTTATGGTTTTCTTTATGGTAGTGTGAGTTCGGGTTTATCCGAGGTGCGGATATTGCCGTGCGCTGCCTCTGGCCTCATCTCCCCCACAATATTAGCGCCAACCACCACCGTCCACGCCCGCCATGCCCATTGATCTTGGGTTGCTGAGGGTGCTTGTCCTTCTAAAGCATCTCAACAACCCCCAGATAGCGTTTCGAGCCATCCACGTCGCTGGTACCAACGGTAAAGGGCTGACGCTCGCCTACCTTCTGCTGATCCTCACCGCCGCCAACGTCCGCAATGGCCGGTTCACGCTGCCTCATATGCTTTATTATAACGACTGTATCCATATAAACGGTGAGGTTTACCCATTACAGAAGTACCGCCAGATCTCCGACCTTGTCGTCGAAAAAGACCGTCTCCACAATATCGGGTGCACCGAGTTTGAGCTTCTAACGGTGACTGCATTTAAGATATTTGAGGTGGAACAAGTGGACGTGGCTTTGATTGAAGTGGGCCTCGGCGGAAGGCTAGATGCTACCAATGTTCTCCCAGGTTTTGATGAAAGTAAAGGCAAAGACACTGGGGGTGTAATTGCCTCGGGTATTACCAAAATTGCTCGTGATCATGAGCTGTTATTAGGTGATACGCTTACGGCAATCGCCGGAGAGAAAGCAGGGATTTTGAAGTCGGGAGTGCCGTGTGTGGTTGATCTGACTAATGAGGATGAAGTGCTTGACGTGGTACGAGCCCGAGCTCACGAGCTTGGTTGTGCTATAGATGAAGTGCTGACCACTGATTTGATAAGCTACTCGCCGTTGGCTGGAAGCTATCAGCAACAAAACTTGGCAGTCGCATTAGGGCTTTTGAAAGCTGCACGCATCAATGTACCCCATCAGACGATTATTGACGGTATTAAAAACACTCATTGGGCCGGTAGGCTTCAGCTGATTACCGTCAAGGAGCTCCCCATTCTCCTAGACGGTGCACATAACGAAAACGCCGCCATTGAGCTCGGCAAGTACCTCCAAAAGTTTCGTCCCAGTGGCATCATATTTGTGGTGGCGATGACTTCGGGTAAGTCGATAGCCAAGTTGCTTAAGCATGTCACCATTAAGGATAAGGATACGGTGGTTGCCACTACGTTCACTACACCGGAAAACATGCCGTGGATATCGTGCTACCCTACGGAGGAGTTGGCTCGTCGAGCCGGTAAATACGTTGACGATGTCGTACAATCATCAGGGGTACTGATTATGGAAACATTGGATACAATTCGCCAACGCAAGGAGAAGGAGAACGATACGCGGCCTGTGGTGGTGTGTGGTTCGCTTTATCTCTGCGGTGACGTGTTGCGAGCAGTCACCCCTCAATAGACTATAGACACAGGGCTGTTTGTCAATTCAAATCATCTACAAAATCTGTAACATAACCTACGAAATGAAACTCTAAGTCTAATGAAAGAATTTCCTTGGTGGCCAAGGTATGACAGCATCTATACTGGATCCTCACCATGCTAATACTAGTTTTCATTGGAAGCGTGAAACTCCACGTCCAAGTGGAATATGAAGATGTAACAATCGCATAGTGAGATGACTGATGATCGGTTTAGCCCATAGGATACTCCCACTCAGCTAACTGATACTATACACTAGGCTTTGTGATGGAAGTGACTCAAGTATTTTAGGTATCTAAGAATTTTTCAAATTCGGTGTTATGAAATTTCATTTCTACTAACTTATAAATGATTGCAGCCATGTTGCCTTTTTTGAAATTGTAACGATGAATTTAGTCGTAATTGTTAACCCCACGGGTACGTAGGCGGGTAAACGCTCGAGCCAACGAGCTGTGGACGGAGAACCGGCTACTGGTGTCCAGAAACGGTGACGACGGTGGCGACATGCCGTAGCAGTAGTAGTGGGTACAATTGTGTGGGGTAAGCGGACACAAAGGGACGGTAGACGAGGACACGGAAAGACGACGAGGCGCCGGCGGCAAGCAAAAACAGAGAAAGGACATGGATGTGGTATTAGTATCAGTTTGGTCTAAACCAGCTTATATATAATTCGGCTTGAGCATTGGTTTAGTCTGTAGTGGTTTTGCCAGAGTAGATACACTTGCCACAACTTGTGCATTGCACGACCCTGTAACTGCCATCACCAGTTGGGTTGCCAGACGCGTCTCCATCCTCATAGTAGTGCGCGTTGATTATCACCCCATACAGCACTCAATCGACCAGCTGCTGTCGCCGTATACTTGCTACGTCCCCCCTTTTGATCTTCCCACCAACTAGTTTTTGATTACCGGCCCGGTAGCAACCACCACATCCACAAGCTTGCTTTCACCCTCATCTCACACCCGCCATGGCGCTTTCGGAACTTGAGAAACAGCGCCAGGAAAACATCAAGCGGAACAAGGAGCTTTTGCGTAAGCTCCAGCTCGACTCGTTCACTGATGACATCACCAAGGAAGTGGCGAAAGCCGAACCGAAAAAGCGCAAGCCCACTACGGAACGCAAACCTCGCAAGCGAGAGGCGGACCAGCCCGTACGTAAACTGAGACGTTTGGCGGGGGTTAAGACAGAAAATACTGAAGAGTATGCTCGTCTTCAGGCGGAACAGGAGGAAGAAGAGCGTAAGCGGAAGGAGATGGAGAGGCTTAAGCAAACAAGACTCTTTGGCGACTTTAAGCTCATTGATTTGATCACTGACAAAAGGGGTAAAGTTAAAGACGAAGCTGACATTGACGACGACGACCGCAATCGCATCCAGCAGGTATTGGACCGGGTGGGTGACCGGATTAGTTGCGGAGACTTTCACTCGGAAATCAGGGACTGTAAAGTGCTTAGCGATAAGGACTTAGAGGCTAAGCGTCGTGAGTTTGATAAGCTCCACATTTACCAGAAGTTTGACCCACTTTCGATCAAAATCACCCCTAATCGGGTCCATCTGATTGCGTTTCACCCGCTGACCACCAACCGCTTGGTCATTGCCGGCGACACTACGGGTTCTGTGGGTATCTGGTCGGTCGACGACACTACTGAACGTCAAGGCAAAGGCGATGTTGAAGAGGTGGAGCCGGCAATCACCTTGTTCAAGCCCCACGGGAAACTGGTGCTGAAGATTGTGGTGCTGGAGACGCACCCGCTGGATGTGTACACGGCTTCCTACGACGGTCTGATCCGCAAGTTCGATTTGCACAAGCAGAAACTGGTGGATGTGGCCTACGTATACGACCCGTGGGAGGACAACGCTGAAGACTGGCCATTAGGGGTGCTGGACATCAACTGGTGCCACGATAACCCTCACGTGCTCTACCTCACCACCCTTGAAGGCAACTTCTACCGGTTTGACACTCGAGAAGAGTTTAAGCTTGAAGCCAACCAGTTGTTGCGTTGTCATGATAAGAAGATCGGGCTGTTTGCCGTGAACCCTCGTGTTG
Source organism: Diutina rugosa (assembly GCF_008704595.1). Lineage (NCBI taxonomy): Eukaryota > Fungi > Ascomycota > Pichiomycetes > Serinales > Debaryomycetaceae > Diutina > Diutina rugosa. Next base: position 4,114 of record NW_022995154.1, on the reverse strand, counting down.
GCTACCAGATCGCCACCGCGTCGTTAGACCGGCTGATGAGAGTGTGGGATCTCAGAAACGTCGGCCAGTGCCACTGGCTGGAGTTTGCTGAACAAAAGTCGCCTCACCTCTACGGTGGGTTCACCCTGAGGCTTCTGGTGCTGTGTGTTGACTGGAACCACGACAATCGACTTGTGTTTAACGGCTACGACGATAAGATCCACCTCGCTCATCTTGACGGCGCCAACGACTGGCTGAAGACCTATACTATCGGTAACGGCAACGCTAACCCGAAAACCGCTGAGGATTTACCTTTGGACACTATCAAACCCTACGAGACTATCCGCCACAACTGTCAAACAGGACGCTGGGTGCTGATTCTTAAGCTGAAATGGCAACAACGCCCCGCTGACGGCGTGGAGAAGTTCATTATTGCCAATATGAACCGGGGGTTCGACATCTACGACCAGCAAGGGCGCATTCTCGCCCACCTCAACGAGGACGTCGGCGCCGTCCCCGCGGTGTGCACGATGCACCCCACCCACAACTGGGCCGTTGGTGGCAGTGCCAACGGCAAGGCGTACTTTTTTGAGTGAACGCTTGTGATATTTCCGCGAATGTGTAATTATATTTTTTTCCTGGCGGCAGTTTCGTGATTATGGATTTAAGCTTGAGAGACACTGGTTGGCAGAGAGACGATTGTCAACAGAGAGTGTGGGAGAGAGACAGAACACGATGGCCTTCTCGACTCGCCACAATAGGCTTTTGCCGGGGTTTGGCAGAATGCAAGCAGCAGTTAAGGTGCTTGAAAACAATGGTTTTGATGCAATTTTACCCCCGAGGACCTAGACCTTAATTTACGTGGGGACGAGGCCATTTAGTCATATGTACGATCGGTCGTTTGGTTGCTGGCCTGGTTTCCCAATTAGGGTGGGTGCCGACGGGGAAAAAATTTTTCGGAAAATATCCACATAACCCCGAATGACAAACAACCGGTGCGCCATCTAATTGTTGGAAGGCGTCAAGAAGGAGGCTTAGCACGTCCCCATTCGGAATTAAACCTCAGGTGGCGCCCCGGGCATCGACGTGCACCCGAGCAACATCACGTTCAAGCCACGATTTACCCGTAATAAAAAAACCCCTAAAAATTCAGGGATCTACAGCGTTACCGGGAGCCAGAAAGGGCCACGTTGCCATTGTGATTAGGGGAGAAACAATTCACTCAGATCACGTGCCCGTTCGTGTTCCCTGCACCCTGGATATAATCCCCCATTGATACGATTACTCGTAGTAGAAGGAGGAGCCCGGCGACATCCGGCGTCATAAACAAAAAAAAGTTCTTGGCTCTGTAGGGCCGCCAAATGGCGAAAGCAAAAGCGCAAAATGGACGACACGACGACGCAAGTTGTCGTTCGCTTGCCCTCGCCGCTTTTGTGGCGTGGAGTTTAGCAGGATCGACTCGACTACTCTCTCCATCTCTGTCTCTCTGATTGATCATCGCAATGCTGTACATGGTAGCGCCGCAGGGGTGGCGCAAATTAGGCTAGATGGAGGTGGTGTGGATCAGTCAACTGACCAGGGCCAATTATGTCACCACCCACTTGTACAATGGCCAGGAGAGCCATATACCGTATAAGAAGGGCGAGATAAGCGAGTTTGACAACCACACGTTTATGGATACCACCCCGTTAGCGTCGTCGGTGACTTACTCGCCGCGAGCAATGCTAGTGGACTTTCGGGACAACTGGGGGCTGTTGAACAAGTTTGAGTACTTTGACAGAGGCGACGGCAGCGATGTGGTGGCGGTGGGATCAACTCCCGACCATTTCCGACGCCATTTCCCCGAGAAACACCCGTACCAAGTATCGCTTGATCAGGGCACTACCACCGAAGGCAAGCTTAATCTGGGCAATGTGAAATATTGGCTGGACTTCAATAAGCTTATTTATAACCCTCGCCAGTTGATATCTGTCCCCGATTACGTGAGTGACCCGGAACGGCCCGGAAGAGGTATCCACCGTTATTTCGCCAAAAACCGGTTTGACGCCTACCATAAGGGAGTGGAGCAATACCAACAGACTCGTGACGATGCCGACGACGCGTTCCGCCACATGCTTGAGCTGTGTGACTCGTTTCAAGGGCTCCAAGTGGCGCTGGAGGTCGATCTGAGTTGGGGCGGGTTTACGCTGGCCCTAACCACCGATGTCGTCGACGAATACTTTAACAATAATAATAAGGTGACGTTGTGGACGTGGGACATGCTGCTGTCTGATTTGAGGCTTGATCCATTGACTAGAATACTGAAGATCAGACTGGCAGTGGAACATATTCTGGTCAGTTCGCTTGTGTTTAGAGTCGAACCGCACTGGAAATTGGAGCAATTGGGAGCGGCGTTTGACCCGCAAAGTCTCTGGCACTCGTCGGCCATAGTGCTGGCGTGGATCAATGGTATTTGGGGGGTAATCAATAAGCTGCTGCGACCAACGCTGATGCTGAATCTAGAGGATGCCGTGACCAAGGGGACCAAGAGAAACGTCATTAATCGCCTAGCGATGGATATACTGAAGGAAACTGAGTCTAATACTGGTGGTGTTGACCTAAATGGCTTATCTTCCATGCCGATGGATGTGGACCTTTCGACGTTTACTGCTGCTCCCGTGGCAGAGAATAAAGCCACACTGACAACCGTCGAACTAGGGATCAATCAGGGTAAGGCGAAGACGGTGTACTCGTCTAATTATATCAATAATGATGTGGAAGGAGCCAATTGTTATACTCACCCAAACCTCAATGAAATGACGAAAATTGACTCATTTCCTCAAGGTGTCTTATCACTGATCAATTGGCTTGAGTTTTCCCTGACGCTGGAGCTTTCCGTAGGTCTAAAACAAGACCGGGTTTTCCTTCAGAGGTCACGTGGGTACCCTGGCATCGATCTTGAAGTTGACGATACCGGTGAGCTTATCGAACAATTACTGGCAATCATCGACGAATACAGCGACGGCAATGACGACAGCGACGACGACTGGGATGACTAATTATGTCTCAGTATAATTAAATAAAAGATCAATTATAAGATCAATTATAAAATCAATTATTAGATTAATTATAAGATCAATTATAAGATTAATTGTAAGATCAAATATAAGATTAATTATAAGATTCTTTGCAAGTAATTACAAGTAATTACAGTTAGCTATGATTAATTACGTCGCCCAAACCCCGAGCTAAGCGAGTGTGGAGCGAAGCTTCACTTGCGGGCGCCGCGCTGGCGGCGCCTCGATCGCAAACGACAAATTGCGCTCTTGCCGCAGGCTGTCATGTGAAGTGCCATGTAGGGTGGGTTTGGGTAGTTTGAGGGAGGCGATGGGGTGCGACGCCCGGGCGCTAAAGGCGCGATGATGGGCCATCGGGGGCGAGTGGGGCGATCGCCGGTAATCCAGTTTGTGGCGTTTGTGTCGAATTATTGTACTATGTTCTCGAGGGCCGGGTAATATTTCCGGGTTTTTTTTTTTTTTACGTTGTTTTTTGTTTAGGGCTACGGCACTGCGGTAATCCTTGTAAACAGTACAGGGTGCGTCGCCATGCGCGGGCATTTTCCCCGTCCATCCCCGAGCTCCGAAGAATGGGGCATTTATTGCTTATGTCTCGAGGGGGTAGGGGGGGAATACGATGGGGTGGCGGCTCCGATAAAACCTCGGAATGGAATTTGCTTACACCCGGTTACCTCCGAGGTATCACTCGGATCATGAAGAGGGCATGGCAAATAATTAGCAAATGTCTCTCGCAATGATGTCGCGCAGGATTACCGGCTCCAGGCCCTTATTTGGCGGTGTAGTAGCAAAATT